>NW_005187439.1:3755323-3759347 GCF_000239375.1 Pundamilia nyererei | reverse complement strand
GGAACAACATTTTCATGATGGTCTGGGAACAACACCAACACGAGGATATCAGATCATCCGTGTGTGTGTGTGGTGTCTCACCTGGTGTTGCCGAGTGGCCTCCTCCTTTCTTTTCTGCAGCTGTTGTTTGTACTTCTCGTGTTCCACCTCTTCCTGATCCTGTTTTTTCAATAGTTTGTCGTACTGCTCCATCAGGGTGGAGGTGTACTGAAACACGGCCGCCACGTGACTCTCCCAGTCGGGCTCTGTGCTGACACTGGACTCTGCTGTCATGCTGTCTGTCTGCACAGCCTGAGCTCTGTGTTTCAGATCTACAAAAGACAACAAGGAAACAACTTATTAGGTACAGAAGTAGTTATGGTAACAGTGAGACTTTAAGGAGTTTAAAAAGCAGTTTATGGTTTCTAAAATCTATTGCATTTTTGTAAATTGCCAAACTGCCATGCCACACTTAACAGACCTGGTACAGCAACTAAACAGCCTGTGAAATACAGTTTCTGTTTAATAAAATGTTTTGTCTACAAGTAAAAACAGTGAATTTACAGCTTAAAACTAGATTTCACATTCATAAATCACCATTTCCAGCTACAAAAACTCTTTAACGGCGAGTTCACTGCATTTTCTCTTATCTGGACCACATTATTTGAGTCTATCAAAGACCACTATGTGCAGACTTCTCAAATTCCCCTTTCATCTAGAAAACACGACACCAGATGTTGTTAAGCTCCACCGGGTATTCTTCACTGTTCAGCTGTCATTGTAAAATTCCGGCGCTTTACCTGTCACTCCCATTTTGGCGAAATCCAGTTCAAGGCCAAGGTCCAAGTCCGGGTCTCCATCCTGTCTTACATGATGGTCTTCCGCTTTATCGTCTGAACCCTCAGTAGCCGTTTCCGCGCTAGCATCCATGCTAAAAGAAGTACAAAAACGAAACTTGGTCTTTTGGATTCGCTTTTCTAACTTGACACAAACGTTACGTGTTCTGTAAACACCGAGTGAACTTACAACAACGTAGTGAGCTCCACAAAGGCTCTTTAAAATAAAACTTCGGCGATATCAGCTGCCGTTAAGATCCTGTTTACGCCTGGCGCCAGCTACGAATGTGTGCACCCCTAAATGTAATCCGGCTGAAACACTTCAACTGTCCAGGGGTTCCAAAACAAAGATCTTCTATGTAGGTGGATAATTAGGTAGAAATATTTATTTATTTATTTATTTGCACAGGGACATATAGAAAAACTACAACTACATAGATACGACAGGAGTAGCAGAATTGAAATGTAAAGCTGGTGACTTTGTAAGGAATAAATTCATAATAATTAGAACTGTTATTTGCTACATTGTTATTTTTAAAATATAAGAAAATACAATATTGTTTAAGTAACAAAAATACATTTAAAAAAGGAATAAATCACTAGATGGATGTTTATTGGATATTGGATGTTTTTTTTAAAGAATAAAGTCGCAAATTATTTCTTTATTTTTCCCCTGACTAGTTGATGTAATTAAGTATTTATCTGTACACTCTAAAATTTTGATTTTCATATATTTAGCAGTACCTCTGCGCACATACAATGGTTATAATAGTGCATAATTATTTTATATAAAGCCATTTATAAAAGCAGTTCATTTCTTTTTAATTGCATTTTTCTAAATGATCTTTAAAGAAAAAATACCATAAATGACTAAATCACATCTGTAGTTTTCTACTGTTAGCTTATATATTTCAGTTTAATTCGGTTTTTCTTTCTTCTTTAAATGAACTAAAATCCGTCCATTTTAAATATTTACTTTTTCTACTTATTATAATTTTCAATATAGTATTTACAATAAAAAATTAAATAATGATACAAATAAACTTCAAAGAAAAGGTATTTTTCTTTCAATTTATGTTTCGTATTTTCGCAGAGAGGTTCCACAAACTCGTGGCGGAGTGAGTCCTCTTCTCTTTCCGTGCCACTCTGGCTCCCATAGGGATTCCTTTTATTGGTCACATGACAAACTGGGAAAACCTCCTGACTCCCCGCTCCTCCTCCTCTCGCCCTGTCAGTCGAGTGTTTTAGGGCTGTGTGTGTGTCTGTTAGCTAGCTGCTAGCCATCATCACCACAATAAACTACAGAAACAGAAGACGGATATGGCAGATACAGCCAGGGACGCTCCACCGGAGCAGACCGACTTCCATGAGCTGGAGGACGGGGAGGAACTGTTCCCGGAGCCGGCCACAACACAGGAGGTGAGGAGGAGGTGATGAGGGGAGGCCGAAGGGGAGCTGTGGCAGGCAGGGCGTGATGCCTCCAGCTGACAACAGATGGAAACTTAGAGGAGGGGCAGCAGGCAGGCTGGACACCTTAAAATCGCTTAATTTTTGAATGAAGTTTGGCGTGTGTGGAGGCTTCTATTGCATATATCTTTGCACTGTCATCATTCACGAAAACGGCTAAAAATGCGAGGTGTTGATACACCAAACGGTGGCCTTCTAAGCCACTGTTACAGGAGCCGATAAGGTCTATTTGGGCTGAGAAAAAGCGCAATGGAGGTGTGTTTTCTTGCAGTCAGGTGACAGTCACACAGGTGTAAATGATACATTCAAGGCGGATTGGAAAAAACGGAAAAACAATAGTTTAGCAGATTAAAGTTTCTTTATGTTTGTGTATCTGAGCTGATTAAAGACAGTGGTTAAAGTTCGAAATTATTATTTGTCAAAATTATGTAAATATACTGGTGAAAGCAGCCCAGAAAATCCAGCAGGCAGATTATAGTTTTTTGACAAAGTGAAGGGACACCGAAGATACTTAAAACAAACAAAAGAAGAAGAAATATCAAGGTCAAAATGTTGAGTAATAATATGTAAAACGGCAGTTTTACTAATGCTGAACTAGTTTGTTGTATAGGGCTTGGCTTTGATAAGATTTAGATGGCATTAGTGGTCATTATTCCAGCCTTTTGTTTGATCAGTGGAATATCCAGAGAGTAATTACTGTCAAATATTTGTTGTCTGCAGCTTCTTAGACTTAAAGGTTGGATACAGTACTTTGTGACACATGACAGCAAGCTGAACATTTCTGTGTTTTGGTGTTGACTAGATTTGTTTGAAAACAGAATCTTTTTTTTTTTCGTATTAGTGTTAAAATGTTTGTTTTTAAAGGGAGCTCAACAAAGCTGCAGCACAAACATTTGTAATGGCATTAAAAGCATAGACTGTAAATGAAAGATGGCATCATGTGAGCCCTCGCCATTTTGAAGCCTCACTTTTTGCATTTTGGCCACAACCATGTCAGGTTTTTGGAGGCACAAGTGGACGTATTTGGATGAGAGGGTGACATGCAAGATGTATGAAGAGTGAACAGTATGAAGCTTGGTTAGCTTAAAGTATTTTTAAAAACAAACTGAAGCAAAAGCTTCCTGTGTGTGCCACACAGCAGACCATATTATGTTTCAGATAATTGCAAGAGGTCACCAGCATCAACTTGATCGGGAGGTCCAGTTCAGTTAGCTAAAGCTTCTTGTGTCAATGAAAGTGGCCGTGCCCTTATTAACTTCGTGATCATGGGAGGAAAAAAAGTTGGGTATTGACAAGCGCCAAGTGGTCCTTTGAGGAATTATAGATTTTTGCACCTCCTGTTCCCAGAGGTTGCTGCATGCATGAGAGAGCTTTTTTGTTCAGCTTTTACATTTGTTGATGTGTTCTTTATACCATCTTTATCCTTTCTGACCATTTTTGACCAACCCGAATCACTGTGGTGCGTGTTTCAGCCTAAATAGAAACGGGCAGGTGCAGAAAAACGAATGAAGGAGCAATTTATATTCTCTTGTTCTATGATTAAGAGGTAAATAAAACAAATTACAAACCATGTTAAAGCATTTGCATATAGAAAAACAGGAGCTTTTCATAGTGTTGGAACCTCAAATCAGAAACAAAGTTACCAGCCTGCAGCAGGAAAGTGCAAACACACACACACACACACACACACACACACACACACACACACACACACACACACACACACACACACACACACACAC
>NW_005187439.1:3738120-3755302 GCF_000239375.1 Pundamilia nyererei | reverse complement strand
CGTGTGTGTGTGTGTGTGTGTGTGTGTGTGTGTGTGTGTGTGTGTGTGATGCACTTCTGCGCTTCCCATCTTAGCAGCCTGGGTACAGTTTCATGGCCCACATGTTTCTTCAGAAGGACTAGTAAACTGACAGAGTGACCACTAACGTTTTAACTCCTCCTCTTTCCCGCTTTTGTTTTTGGTTTGCAGGAATGTGAATCATATTCTCTCTTGTGTGTTTCTGATCATAATCCACTATGTATTTCCTCCTATTATCATTTCCCCCTTCTTTAAACGACTGCGATCCAGTCTGACAGTTCTTCAGAAAACCCACCCCTGGTCACACTTGGTTTTAGTTTTAGAAAGATGTTGATTGAAACAATAATTTTCATGTTTTTGTGCTGCAGGTTTTGCTGTTCTGTTTTCTTGTAGTTTCTAGTAAATTGAGGCCCTTTAACGATTACATTTGAGTCATATTTTTTGTAAGTTTCACATTTGATTTTGATTCAGGGTCCAGATCAGCGGTTAGTTTTGTTTTCATGAATTATCCATCAGTTTCCTGTGATTTTCCTCAAAGTTTGTTTAAAGCCTCACAGTTTTGTTGGAACTGTGCAAGTTTGAAACACTAGTTGTTGAATGGAAGCAGCTGCTCTGCTGTGTTTGTGTGCGTGCGGTGTTTCCTCTGACCCCTCTTTGCTTGCTGAGTAAGGAGGGAGGAAGCTCCTCGTTATCATCACTCATTTCCTCCTCCTGCCTCCACACTCAACTCTTTCTGTCCTCTCAGCTAAAAACTCTCCTTCGTTCGTTCTTCCCTTTTCTCTCTTTCTGGGAGTCCAGCTGAGTTCTGTTTGTACAGGTGTGGTTCATTCAGTATTTTACCACCACACTGACCAGAGAAAGCTCCATCTGCCACCCTAATAACCAGCCAATCAGAACGGCCCTCACAGAGACAGCTCGATGTTGTCGCCCACATTGGCATTTGATTAAACTACCAATCCAACTTTGTGGGGGGCCTGGAGCCTATCCCAGCTACCACGGGCTGAGAGGCGAGGTAGACCTTCGAGGGGGAGTCGAACTCTGGATCTTCTTGCTGTGAGGCAACAGTGAATCAATTAAACCTAATTAATCAGAACCTTTTCTCTAGTCATGTCATCAGCGTGTTAGAGATCAGGCGTTAAACTTGGAAACCTGCACATAAAATAATCTCCACTCCTAAAGCAATAAAGTTGCGACACACTCTACACAAGTGATTCATAAACTGTCAACTGTGCAGTTGACAGTTTATGCTGGGAAGGAGTGTGTTTAGGTCACTGAGAATCACTTTCTTCTTCCCTGAAAAAGCAACGGAAGTGTCAGAAGACTGCATATGAATATGTAGAGTCTGTAGTCAGGATTGTTGGTGTCTTCTTCTTGTCTGAACAATCACATTTGAGCACGCTCTGGTTGCGTGCAGGTAAATGGTTCTTGAGTAGAACAATGATGACCACATAAAGAAATGACCGCCAGTCAGTTCATCACTGTGAGGAATAGAGCTTATTAATTTGACACTGCTATCAAATCAGTACTCAGTATTTGCAGAATCCAAGATATCAGATTCAGTGATGGTGTAGCCCATTTCTCTGAAGTCCTTGTGATGTCTGTAGTGAGGCATGAGTCATTTCTAATCTTTGAAGTCTCTTGTTTCTCTGGAGGAGGCAGCCTGTTCAGCCTTTGTTGGTGCTGCTGATCGATCAGTTTTACCTTCAGTGTTTGTGGAGCAGCTGGCCCAGGCAGGAAGTCCTGTGGTTCAGCAGGATGGATGACACACACACTGCTGGAACCTTTCTTTTTTCTCTTTTTTTTTTCTTTGCCTTGCTTCTTCTGTAGAATATGTTGAGTCTGCACAGCTTCTGTGCAGATGTGGCAGCTGCTCTCCTTCCACTTTTCTTCCGCGCTGGCAGGAAAGAACTTAAATTTGAGTCAGTCTGCTGTGACGTGAAAATGACACTCAGGCTCTGTGGAGTTCAGAAGTTTGCTGGAAGTGAAACAACGTGGAGTAAAGTGCAAACTCCAGCTTCAGTTTTAAGAGGAATTCAGTGGTTTCTGCTACACAGATGTAGGCTGTTGAAATTTCTGCTGTGCCTGCATTAGTCACCTTTTAACAGATACATATTAACCCATTAGAGCCCAGACCCATTTTTATTGTCAGGAAAACTTCGGGACAGTCAAAGTTGGAACTTTAACAGGAACTTTCCTCCATGTGTGAAGAGGCGATGACACACGTGTGACCCTGGGTTCTTATGAGTTAATATGAAGTCTGATTGTAGAAGCGGGGATTTAGAAGAAAACAGACAAAACAGTTTTGTTATGCTACTTCGAGACATTTTAAACTACTTTATTTTTTATTTTTATTAAAGTCTTTGCAATACAGAAAGCTCTCCAGACTTGGATATTAATAAAGTATTTATTTAACTGAAATATCAATGATAGATTCTCAGTCTACCAAAATCAATAGGTGATGAAAGGAAGCAAGGCATGAAATGGTAAATAATTCAAATCTCTGCACAATAAGATGTCATTGTGCACAGAATTAGTACATGATATAATTTATCATCAGGTCAAAGCTCCTTTGTTCCTTGTTGCACAAGATCTCACACTTTTTTGCATCTGTGTTAATGTGCAGTCCCAACCAGCCAGTTTAGCTGCTGAGGACATCAGCACCAACTCAAATGGACCCAAGCAAGACTCGCTCTTTGATGACGATCCAGAGGATCTGTTTGCAGGTAGGAATCCACAAACTCACTTTCACATTAAAATTAAACTCCAGTGACTACAAAGAGAAGGACAGAAATCTATGCAAAAAGGACCTCACTGTTCACCGTCTGTGACCTCAATAAAGTTGTTCCCGATGAGCTTTTGATGAGCTGGATTCCCGTCTTGCTGAATACAGAATGATATTCATTTAGTAAATTATGGTTCCATTAGAGTCAAAACAGATGAGTCATTGGAAGTATCACACAGAGTCTCAGTGACTTCCTGTTGTGTCTATGTGGTGTTATAGAAGCGACAGAGGAGGTTTCGTTGGACAGTCCAGAGAGAGACGTTCTGCTGTCCGATGGCCCATCGCCCGCCATCACCCCCATCACCCCTCCCACGTCCGTCATCACCCCTCGCATTGGCCACACCCACGACGACATGTTCACACACTCCTCATTCGATGAGGTAACGGCACTCAAAACTGGCTTTTAATACTCTGATAGCAGTTCCTCTAAAGTGCTTGTGTATTTGTGTATTTTCAAATTGGCACAAATTTGGTTCCTACATTTTATTTTAATTTAGATTAATTTCAGTCTCATGAGTTTGAGACTTAAAAGAACAAAAACATCTTTTATTCTATTATTCTTCTTCTATTATTGTAACATATTTATATTCTATTTTCTTCTTCTTATAAATTTGTTTATTTGTTCTAGAGCAAATGCATTTTCTGAAAGGCTCATTTTAATACATTTTTTATCATCAAATTATAAAGGCCCACTGGTCGTTTAACTTCTTGAATGTTTCTTTCTTATCTCAACAAAGGATTTCCAAATTGTGTGTAATAACTACCAGATTTAATAACTGTTTTATGGCAAGAGGCAGGTATACTCTCAGTGGGTTGGTAGACTGTCAGAGGTTTAGCACAGATTTAAATTATTTTACTTTGACAAATTTAAATTGCATCTTTTTGGCATATCAAGATGACTATAAGTGCTGGAGGAATCCATATAAATATTGTGATATGTGGTGTAGCGCCTGACTAGTTTCGCAGGTTAATGTGACACTGAATATGGTGTTCCTCAAGGAAGTATTCTCGGCCTTTTCTCTTTTCATTGTATGTGTTCAGCAACATTATTACGTATAATATTGTCAGATATTTCTGCTGCTTGCATACGTAAACATAAAGAGAGGTCTTACATGTGGAATTAAAATACCAGAAAGACAGAGACTGAAGCAGCTGCTCTGTCTGAAGGCACAAGGTCCAGATCTGGTAACACTTTTAGACTCTGACCTGAATTTTATTAGACATTTTAATACGGTGACAAAAATGACTTCGAAACATGAGACAATTTTTAACTCCAGTGTTGCTGAAATGCTGACGCATACTTTTACAAGTGACTTAGGTTACTGCAGCTCACTTTGTACTTGACACCTTAAGAATGCTGACGGTTGGCGTTAATTCAAAATGCTGCTATACTTCGAACTCCAATTACTCGCTTATAAAGCCTTCAATGAAGTAGGAGCTTCCTTTGTCAGCACTTGCCTTTCAGTTTATGTACCAACAATGCCTCTTTGATTATACTGCCTTACTCTTGAATTTAATGGCACTGAAGTGTGGAAGGGCCTCCTTGTTGTATTTTAGTTGCATTTTGAGCAGTATTAGAAGTTTGAATGGTGAGGATTTTAATGTTTTATTGTATTGTTATTTTCTTTATCTGTAAACCACTTGGGTTACTTTGCATGAAAGGTGCTAAAAATGAAAATTGGAATCATTGTTTCAAAACTTACATTTATTGGTCAGCTTGCATTCCTTCTGTTTTGGAAGGTGTAGTACTTTTTTTCATCCTTTCTTAAAGAAAACATGCATTTATTTAGAAAAAGTATTTGGCAGAAAGTAAAGAAATCCCTGCTGAATGGGGAATTGTTCACACATATACTTCTGAGTGTTGAGTGGAGTCTAAAAAATAAATAAATCAGAAATGTTGTTTTGAAAAAGTCTCAGATTACACTTTATAACTTTCGATTTGATTCGCATTTCTATTGTAATATTATCGGTTAGTAGCTAAAGGACATCAGTTGCTAAATATACAAAGTGCATTTTTTTCCCTGTTGTCTTCATTAAATATTCATCTTGCTGTTGTGCTGATGTCAGACACTAACACAATTTCCCTGGAGGAATAAAATTGGGAAACGTTTTGCTCCTATTTTCTGTAGATTGAAGAAGAGGAGGGCGGAGATTCTTTTGACATTCACATATCGGTGTCTGACCCAGAGAAAGTTGGTGAGTACATGGCTTCACATCATGACATATCCACGCAAAGACCTCCGAGATGCTTCCCAGAGCCAGAAATGCAACTGATTTTAGTGGCAGCATTACGAGACGGTTCTCTCACTCACTAAGCCTACATTTCCCATCAGCCCCTGTTACTCTGCATTTCCTCTCGTCCGTTTCACATCAGCTTCTTCTGTTTTCATCAGCTTCCACCACAAATTGAGAGATGAAGAAAAATGCAGAGGAGACACCAACAGTCTGCTTAATCACAATCTTGGTCATCATGCAGGAAATTATTACACTAAGCATTAGCACTGGAGCTTTGCAGCCCTGCTAGATCCCTGAACAAACTCTGTCATTAGTTATTCAACAGGCACAGTCCCTTTAAATAAATATAAAGGTCAAACAAGGAACATTAAACAGTAAATTGCTGATGCTTGTCTATCACCGCAAGGAAACACATGAAACCAGTTTAACTAGTCTGGCATCTGATCAGTGTATTCCTGTTACATCAGTCAGATATTTGTCTTGGTGTATAATTACTTCTTTAAGAGTGACAGAATATGTGTGTGTGTGTGTGTGTGTGTGTGTGTTTCACTGGTTTGTGTAAATACTAGTGATGCAATTGAGTAATTAGAGTAATTATTTTAGTGTGAATCAGCTTTCTGTGTGTGTTCCAGGTGATGGGATGAATGCATATATGGCCTACAAAGTGACGACCAAGGTGAGACTTTTATACAACATATTCATATAATGTTGATTTTTGTTTAACATTTATTTTTGTAATTTTATATTTCTAACATAAAGGTGGTATAGCAAGGGGACTTATCATTCTCTTTTTAAACATTGCTTTAATGTTCAGTTATCTTTAGCTGGGAGAAAAACATTTTACTAATCAAAAAATCAAATTTTTTAGTTATATTTTTACAAAAAGTATTCATTAAATTAACTCTTCCTAAAAGCAGCGATGGCTGAAAGCTTTAGAGGCCTGCCAAACTTATATTTCAGATGTTGTTTTCTTCTACTCATAATTTATCGTTCTCTGTCTTTCCTTTTATGTCGCTCCTTCAGACCTCCATGTCCTTGTTTAAGCGAAATGAGTTTGCTGTAAAAAGGCGTTTCAGTGACTTTCTGGGTCTGCACAGTAAACTGGCCTCCAAGTACCTGCACATAGGCTACATCGTCCCCCCTGCACCGGAGAAAAGCATCGTAGGTGAGTAAATGCAGCGCGACATGCTGCACCTGCTCGACTCCTGGGTAGATTTCAGTATCTGCAAAAAAAATAAAAAAATCTCTTCATTAATTTCATTTTAACTGCAATCTAAGACCTGCACAGATGAAGCAAATCAGTCATTAGTCACAACACTGGGACATGATACTCATCCCTCAGCCTCACTAAGAACAGAGCATTTGGGTCCTCCTCACCAACCATTTACAGTGAAGTCCACAAATGTTTGAAAAGTGTAACAATTTTAACTTATTATGTGAAAAGAAACCAATCTATGATTTATTGAATTTACCTTGAACCCCTGAAAATACAGAACTGTCTATGTATACGAATGTCTGAGATTCCAACCCCGTGACTTCAAGTTGAAGGTCTGCTCTTTAACCGCGTCTGGATTGGTTCATTTCAAATCTATTTTGGCAATTTACAATTATGATGCTGTCCAAAGTGTCTATACTTAACAATGCTTTTCTGTCACACCTGTCAGAGGGTTTGTATCCAGATAATGTGGGCTGCCCAGAGTTAAACTGCACTGAGATAAAGCCCCAAATTAACTGTCAAGGAATGCCCTGTGAACTGCACCCTGAACCACTAGACACACAAATGTGTCTGTGCTCCCTGGAGCATGATTATCTGTATTAAAAATATTAACATAAATACATCTAGCTAGCCAACCATTTAATTTAGCAAAGGACAGTAGATCTGTTTAATGAGCACATGAAAGAGCATGTGGTCCATAACACTGCTATTAATATATAAAGATATCACTTTAAATAAATAGTAATTTATTGTCATAATGTTATTAATATATAAAGTTTAATATGTATAATGTTTACAGAAAATTTCATGTATTAATGCAAAATATTCACTTACGTGGTTTTAATTTTTAATTAATACACTGAAAGACAATATTAATGTCGGAGAGGAAAAGACTACAAGCATGAGGAGGCTGTGAGAAAACTGACAACATATGCATGGATGTGTTCATGTAAATGTCCCGTCCTTAACCTGTTTGTTATTCAGTTATGTTAATGAGCTTCTCCTCTTTGCAGGGATGACAAAGGTGAAGGTGGGGAAGGAGGACCAGTCATCCAACGAGTTTGTAGAGAAGAGAAGGTCGGCACTCGAGAGGTATGAAAGATTGTCCTCAGACATTTAACGTGAAAAATGAGTGTTTGTGTGTGATGAGTGACCTGCTAGCGAGCATTTTCTGGTTTATTATCTATAGAAATCAGATTACTGGGAAATATGAGTCATCACAGCCCACATTTGCATTGTATCATTATCATGCGGTGATGGTGTAACGTTGGGAGCGGTTTTAGATCAATTATCTCTGATGCTCTCAAACATTAATGGAGGTCTAAAAATGCACATCAGCTGCTAAACGCTGTTTGTTTTCCTTCTTTTGTGTTTTTTAATGTGTTAGAAAGTCAAGAATATTTGAGGATAAATATAGATTAAATTATTAAACAACCTGACCTGACTTTTTTTCAGAACGTCATGCAGTGTGACTAGCTGACAATGAATCCACATTTTTGCATAGATTTGGCCTCTTAAAGATATGCAGTCCTAAACCTTTGATCAGCCTGTTTCAGTTTAAGGGTTATTTTCAATAAATTGCATGCTCAAAAAAAGTTTTGTCACACTCCCATTTCTTCTTGTTGCATGTTGGAGCTCTACTTGGAATCTTGTTACAACCCAACTGTGCAAAATATGACTTTTTTCCATTATTCAAGTGGTCTTAAACATTTGATCAGGACTGTATCAGAAATATCAAGTTAATTCAATACATTTGCAACTTTTTTGTGGATGCTTTTAGTCTCTTTCTGGATATTTTGTATTTGTGGTAGATGTGCTAAATTTTTATTTATATCAGAGTTATTGTTATGTACAGCTGCACAGTTTTTCTGTCATTGTTCACCCAGAATGATGATGAAATAGGTATTTAATTATAATCTGTGTGGTGTTTCAAAAGTCTAAAAATGTGAGAGAAACAGAGCTACCTTAAACAGGGGATTACAAATATAAAGAAATGACTTGGAAATGTAAAAAAAATAGAACTGAAGAGCTGTTGTATCAAACGTGGAATTCAGGCCTTTTTCACAGGAGACTTTTAATTTGCCTGAACCTTAAGCTGCTAAACTGAATGCAGCTGTTAGTGTTTTCAGACTGTAAATAAATGATGGTTAAACCACAAATATTAGGTGCATCATTATCAAAACCTCCATCTTTGTGTTTGTGTCTGTGTTTGTGTGTGTTATGTTGAATGCTGAGCAGTAAGGTGGAGGGAGGACGGGTGGGGCGGGGCTGACATTCTGCTGCCATTTACTGATGCTGTTTGATTGACAGGAAGGTCAGCCAGTGACAGCTGATGGAGCTCAGAGCTGCTGCTCAGAACTCCACCCTGATGGACGCACACACACACACACAGTTAATAAGATCACATTAATAGAATTTTGTAAAGTTAAAAACAAGTATACGTTGTTTGAAAAACACTTTTTCCCCCTCCAAAAGCAAATGCTGTGCAAACACCAAACCAACAATGAATTGACTTGACATCTAGGCAGAAACTGGGAGAAGGTGGAGGGGTGTCTCCAGAATATAGAAATGTAAACTTTTGGAGGATTAAACAGTCCGATGGCAGAATAGAAGCCATCGTCGATGTGCTGAAAATGTTAAATACCTCTCTTTGTGGAATAAATTTAGCTCATTAAATCATGCACTCGTGTTGCTTTCAGAGCCCAAAGATTAGCACCCTGTGAGGGCTGCTGCCCGTCTAGAGCTCACTGCGTTCTCAGGCAGTTACCTTTGCTAGTCTCACATGGGCTCAGTTGGACATGACATGGACTTTGTACTGTGGTGCCGAAAAAGTAAAGCCTGTTTAGCATTATTGGATCAGACATTTCTCAAGGTCAGGTGTGATTTCTAGAAAAATTCAGTATTGCATGAGTGAAAATGGCATCAGTTAATAAGAGAGTCGAGAAGTGTAACAAATAGATGAAAAGATGGTCTACATGAGAAGCCCGTCTCAAGCTACCAGTAATGACAAGGACACTAGCAAAAAGCAAAAGTAGAGAAAATCCTGTCAGGAGGGTTAAGAGTCTGTGCCCACCACCTTTCTTGTTGCCTCTCCGGCACACCCGTTGTCACTATCATTTGCAACAAATGAGGGGCAGATTGATATCTCTTAAGTTTAACTGACTTTAAGTTTGCAGCCACACTTTAAAGATGACTAAAGAAGAGCCATAATTACTAAAATCATTTATTTCTCTCTGGCGGCTGCAGCTTCTCTCACACAACAGGGAAGATTCATTTCCCAGAACAAACCCACTCAGTGAGTTGGTGTACTGTGACATTGTTGAATAAAGCTCTGGAGACTGCTGAGGTGTTCATTCTTAATTTAAAATTTTCTTGCCTTTTCTTGCTGCTGTTGCTCTTCCTCTCTCGCCTGCTTTCTCCCTAAACATGCACCACTGTTCCCTGACATGAGTTTGTCACTGGTCTGATTGACTCCCTGCAGTTTGATGCTTTTCTTTTTAACTTGTTACCTTTTTAGGAATGGTGATTTGTAGTAAAAGTCTGATACTGTGACAACCCCGACTTATAATATAAATTTTAAGACAATATTCCAAAATCCAGACTGAAATGCAAACGTTGCAAGCTTGATGATCCTGCCAGTTCTTGACCTATAAGCTGCCCATGATTTAGAGTTGTAATATCAGGAGCATCATCAAATATAAGTATTTCACAGCAGTGGTCAGATCAGAAAATGTGTAAAACTCCAGTGGTCTGTTTTGGATTCATTGCATAAGGCAGTGCTTTTCTTTAATTAGAGCTCCTTGAATGTCACGTATAAAAACAGAGCTGAGAATTGCAAAATAATGAGTTTAAATACCAGCCAGTCGTGTCAAAGAAGAAGCTGATTACTCAATGTCATCTGGGATGGCACCGGAAACTAAACTTCATAAAAAGAAAAGTTTATCTTCTGATTCATATTTCTTCTTGTTTTCAGATATTTGATGAGAACGGTGAAGCATCCCATCCTGCTGAAGGATCCTGACGTTCTGCAATTCCTGGAGAGCTCGGAGGTAAATAAGAAAAATTACACCTTTTGCTTGGAGATGTTGGACTCATCAGCGTCAGTCAGTGCAGGCAGGACTTCCGACAAACCTCAGCAAACTTGTTCATTATCATCACATCCCTGCGCTTCCACTTTTCCCTACTGAACTGATGTAGTTTTAACAGCAGCACTTCCTGCAGCCCAGTGTCTTTTGAATGTAGCGGTGGGCACCAGTCTGCATCATTATTTAGAAACTGCTTCAACGCTCCACTGCAGAAAATCAACACAACCTGCAAACCTGGAGTCAGACCTCTCTGTTCTATTTCTGGAGTTTAATTTTTACTTTAACGCTAAAAACTGAGTTAAAACTCTGAGCAGCACGTTCAGTTATAACATGCAGTTTGTTTGCGGTGAAACTTTTGAATCAGGTGAGCTGAAAAATCAATTTATTTCCCCACACAAGTGTTTGTCCATTTATTTTCCAGACAAACAAGAGATGGTATTTCATGCATTAAAAACGGCGAGCACTTCCACACTAAACCTTAATTGAGAGAAAACCTTTAGTGCAGCAAACTCTATGAGTAGCTGGAGCTGAGTATCGATATCCAGCGCTTAAGGATTTCTATGATGCATCACACTAAAGCTGGAGACTGCAGAATAGTAAACATAGACTGTATAGAAAAGATGGTTTTAGCCACCGTGATGTCACTAACTCGTTAATGAAGTCTCGTTTTGAAGTCTTGATTTTAATTCAAGGTTATCTCACACTTACCAAGTTGTTTCCATGCACTGTGCAGGTGCATTACACAGACACAGATGTCTGCTAATTAGTGCCAAGTACATAATAGAATACTTTCACTCAACAAAATCCACCAACAGCACAAACACTGTACAGAGGTCCAGTTCACTCTCATTGGCTGCAGTCTAGTGGATTGCTAGCTACGCAGTTGATACAGATTTGATATTCAAACAGGCCTTAATAAAATTTAAAGGCATAAGTAAAAGCGAGAAAAACCATATACCTTTTAAAGCTGTCACAAATGAAGTAAAAGGGAGCAGCCACAGCTTTATAAAGACTAAAACCAAAAAGATGTGCCAGACTGTGAAGCTTCTCAGTTGCTTTTGAATCCAGTCTCAAGTGACGATTAGAGGAATGAGCTGAATGATTTCACTGTTAGAATCTGGGCATCGCCCCCTGCAGGACATTAAAAACAGTGCAAGTTATACAGGCAATGACAGCTGCCTATTTGTTCTTTTTTTTTTTTTCTTCACTGACACTGGATTATCCACTAAAATCTCTTAACACAACTGCTGTGTGCTCATACACCTCGTAGAACAGAGTTAAGTGTATAAGAAGTGGTTGATAAAGATGAACCAACAGGAACAATGAAATAAATAAACTAGAAATAGATTCAGCTAAATGTGTCAAATTAGCTGACATGTTATATCTGTCTGGACTGCTGTTGTGTCTACAGTAGTACCAGCAACAACTGCTAATGAGCCTCACATCCATAAGAGACTATCTAATTTTACACTGCAGGGAAACTAAGATGTCCTAACCCAACAACTGCTGTACCAATCTGATTTGAAAAACTCTTTCAGCATCAATAATCAAACAAATTAAAACGTGCATAATTTGGATGCATATGGTATTATTTATATAGTTTCATTTGTTATAATTGATATATTTTTTGCATATTTAACTGGGCCATCTGCACTGTTTCGACCGATCATGGTGGGCCGCCTTGTTATTGAGCCACCACAATTTGCCTAACAAGTTCCCCATAAAGGTTGTTTATCTGAATGTCCATAGGCCTGCTAGAAACAGAGCTACAGGATGACCATAGTTGAAAGATCAGGGTACTATTTTGATTCAGCCTGTGAGAACTAATGGCATCTATGTAAATGTCATCTTTCTTTAATCATACCTGAAGGTAGATTGCCCTAACAGAGCAAAAAACAAATAAAACCCTTTAAAAAAAGGCAAAAAACAGGTCCTCACTTTTCCAATCTCTTCACTTCTTTTTCCCAACCAGTGGCAAAATGTCCCGACCAGGTCAAAGCCCAGAGCCGCTGCTGTGAACAGAGCTTTCCAAAAACTGCCTCGGGGCTTAACAGCCTGCGGCGTTTTCTGTTTCCTTGTTTTATTGTCCACTCCGACTAAATCCTCGGCAACATCGGATTCAAACTATCCTACCCCCGCCCCGTTCCCTCCTCTCCTCCCCTGCTACCCACCTGACTGTTGGTGGGATTGTGTTGTGATACAGCTGCAGTCGTTGGGTCCAGAATAAATGGCTTTGTGTCACAGATTTAACAGGTGAATTGCTCGGACGCTTGACCGAGCGTGTCGGTCCGTCTGGCCCGCTTAATGAAACACAACCAGAGGAGGGAGAGGTGGAGGGAGGGGGTGAATGGCACCGAGCTGCAATTGAAAGCTATTTTCACCTCCCACCTCAACTCATTTACCCTCGTCCCCCCCTTAACTGAGGGCCCCGGGGACGCCGCCGTCCTCCGGCTGCTGCCGCTCCTGCAAAATGAGATTGGAGTGGGGGGGAGTAAACCGTCACAGGAAAACCCTGTATGTCTGGAAAAAGTAAACTTTTCCAGAATGAAGAAAAATGAGGCTGTTTTCAAATGGGTGTCCCAGCTTTTTCATTCTGATGCAAAGGATTCTGTGATGGTTTTTGTAGCCGTAAAAGACGATCAGCACATAAAGAAGCTGCATTAAACCTGTTTGTAGCTAAAATGTGGTAGACAAGACAATCAGAGAGGAAAGGAGAAAAGACCACAGATGTTTGGAGACGGAACCGGAACGAGAAACAATAGGAATTGAAAAGTAGCAGGGGAAAAAACTCAAGGAACAAAGTGATCAGGAAGGTGGAAACAATCAAAATCAAAGAGACGGCTATTAAACGCAACACATGCAGTAAGGATGAGACGAACGGAAAGCAGGAATAAGCTGAAATGTATGAAGAAATGAACCAAATAAATATAAAGGTAATGAGAACCTGAGCTTGTTTGTTTGTTTGTTGTGTAGTTGCCGCGGGCTGTAAGCACTCAGGCTCTGAGCAGCGCCGGACTTCTGCGAATGGTCAACAAGGCGGCAGATGCAGTCAACAAGATGACCATCAAGATGAACGAGTCCGATGCTGTGAGTGACGAATAGAGAGGAAGGGGCGAAGGAGGAAAGGAGGAGGGATGAATAGAGAGACTGAAGGATGTACAGAAAGATGGGAGAATATAAGGAAGACAGAAAAGAGAGGAAAAAGATAATGAAGGAAGGAAAGAAGAAACTCGACTGGGGGAATAAGGACTAATAAAGAGTGTGGAGAGGTACTACTGAAAATGAGGAATGAAAAAAGATTAAGAAGGGTGAAATGAGAAGGAGGGAAGATGGGATGGAAACAAGAAAATAAGGAAGACCAGAATGGGAAGTGATAATAAAAGAAATGCATTTTAAAATATAAGGTGTGGGTAGAAATGAATAGGGAAAAGATGGAGGAGGGAGAAAGAAGGAAGTATAAACAGATGGTAGTGAGCCAGTAACTTAAGGAGGGACAGGAAGGACAAAAAGACAGAAGATTGGGAAAAATAAAGTAAGGAAACGCAAAAGAAATCTGGAAGTGGGGCGGAGCTGGGGGAAGGAAAGAATGAATGTAAAGCAAAGCAGGAAAATTAAATAAGGAGGGAAAGAAACAGCTGGATGAGCAAAGAATTGGAAATGGAGGCAGAGGTGAAAGTGACAAGAAAAGGGAAATAAAGTAGGAAAGATAACAGTAAGGAATGAAAATCAGATGGGAACACTGGATAAATGAAGACTGTTTTAATGGCTGGGTGTGTCTGTGTTTGTGTCAGTGGTTTGAGGAGAAGCAGCAGCATTTTGAGAATCTGGACGTTCAGTTGAGGAAACTTCACACCAGCGTGGAGTCTCTGGTCTGTCACAGGAAAGGTACGCTTAGTGTTTACCAAAACAGATGTGTTTCTTCTCTTTGACACTGTCTTCTTTGTTTTCCGTATGTAGACAGAGGCTGAAAACTGTATCAAGCCCAACAAAAGAAAACAAGAAAACACCTGAAAGTTTTTAACATAGCAGTTAAAAATAAAAGTTCTGAGAAAATGTCCGAACTCTTCCCCTGTAAAGTGGCTGACTCTTAAAGTCCTCCTCTCGCTCCCCTCCAGAGCTATCCGTGAACACGGCGCAGTTTGCCAAGTCGGCGGCCATGTTGGGGAACAGCGAGGACCACACAGCTCTGTCTCGGGCTCTGTCCCAGCTGGCTGAGGTGGAGGAGAAGATCGATCAGCTGCACCAGGACCAGGCCAACGCTGACTTCTACCTTTTCTCCGAGCTGCTGGGTGACTACGTCCGCCTGCTCACCGCCGTGAAGGTACCACTCACGACTGCTGAAGGTTCCCACTACAAACGAATGAGAGGTTAATCAGGACGTGCTGGAGCTAAGAAGCGTAGAACTACATCTGTGCGACCAGATGTAGCTCAAGACTGTATGTCTGATAAATAGAGGATAAAACGATAGAAAGTGACATTTTTGTTTGTTTGTTTTTTAGCTTATTTTCTTCAATAAGATTTTCATTTTTTCATCGTTACAAATAAGAATCTGTTCTTAATGGCTGCATAAAGGTTACATCACTGCGCCATCTTGTGGTACAAATGGGTTTTAGACTAATTCACATTACAGACTTGTTGGTCACAGAAGTTGTTTCTTCATGTTCTTTTGAGAGCTTTTGTTCATTTTTGATGGTTTTAAGAACAGAAATTACAATATGTGTGTGTGTGTGTGTGTGTGTTTGCTCAGGGTGTGTTTGATCACCGTATGAAGACGTGGCAGAAGTGGCAGGACAGTCAGATGTTGCTGCAGAAGAAACGGGAAGCTGAAGCCAAACTGCAGTTCACCAACAAACCAGACAAACTGCAGCAGGCCAAAGACGAGATCAAAGAGGTAAGACGGTCGTTTCGTGAAACATCATCACCAAAAATAACATTTACTATGATAGAAATGACAAAATATCCCATTAGAACACATGGGATCATCCCATTTTTGATATTTTTGCTCATCTGGTCATCAAAACTGTTGCTTTTGTTTTTTGTTTTTTGTTTTTTTGATGCAATGATTTTCAGACTTTTTGCCCATCACAAATGGGAATTCAGAGTTTGAAAGCACACCCACACCGTGTCATCTGACATCTTTGTTTTGCCACACAAAGGCACTTTTTACAGCCCAACAATTTGTGCATTAGTGTCACAACTCTACTTTACATATTAGAACTTTCAGCAAATAATCTGAATTTGGTTATAATATTAAAAAAGTAAGACATTTCATTGTGTTTGGGGGGTTAAAGAAGCACCATCCACCTGTTGCAGACTGTGTTTTGGGGAATCTTACAATTTATGCAATTTATGTGGCTTTTTTATTTCTTTTAAATCAACCCGTTTTGTTCACTTTTTTTTTTCTGTCACTTTTCCAAACGCTTAATCGCCGTCCAGCTGTTGGTCTTGCTGCTTTTGGTTCAGACGCAGCACTCACTTGAAGCCAAATTTCAGAGGAAATGCTTGATTTCCAAATTCCTCTGTCTTACCTGGCACCACCTTATCATTAGCCAGCTTCTCCCAAAAGTTAATACACCTGGTCCTGAAGCTATAAGACTGATAGCTTTCATGATGCTGTTAGCTCTATTTTCTGTAGTTGGTGGGCTGCCTGCACAGGAGCGTCGTTTTAACATCCTCGCTGTCAGTCAAGGCCTCTGATGCGTCACCCTCTGATAATTCCGTCTAGTTTCCAAAATGAAAACACGACACACATAATTTTTTAAAATTTTATTTATATTGCTCGCTTTTTTTTCTTCTCTGATCTCAAATTGCCATCTTTATTCCACCTGGACCAAATTCCCGTCTAATTACTTTCTAAGGTTGGGTTTTTACTCTGAAACCCTTCCGAGTATGATAAAAACATATGGTGTTGTTCAGGAGCGACTCTCCTCTCTCTGTGGTTTTGTTTCTGATGGGATGCCCGGTCAGGTCGAATAAATGCACCTTCACGGTTCATTCATGTGAAAATATTTTGTTCTTTTCGTCCACAGACTTCACTTGAACTCGGTACGACAAACAAGAGCAGAAGAGAACAGAAAAGTACTTTATTAGAGCGTCTGTTGAAGCTGTCACCACACAAATTCATCCTCCGAGCTGTCTGTCAGGATTCAGCTCACACACACACACAAACAGAGACGGTCGGGGGGGGGGTCTGCGCATTAGAGCCGAGCAGCTGTCAGATGTGGGGTTTTGGGTGGAGAAAGGGGGGAGTTTTTTGGGTGAGGTGGGGGAGGCTGTCAGAAGCTGCAGACGAGGACAGATCACAGTAGAGTTACAACCAACATTTATTTGGAGCCGACGAGAGTTTTGCCGCCTGTCAGGAGTCGGGTTTTGGTTCACGCTTTGACAACAGCCAACAGAAAACACACACGAGCTTTTTCTAAAGTCCAGAAAAAGAGTTTTACAGCACGCTGCTGCTGCTGAACCGCTGCTGCTCAACCACCGCTGCACACATCATGTTAAATGTTGACTGCGCTCTGCTGGATTTTAGGTAAATCTGTTTTATCCAATCCCAGCGCTTCATTTAAAGAGAACTTAAAATCAGGGATGTCCTTCTTTTTTTTTTTTTTTTTTTTTTAAACGGTAAATGTTGTTTTTGGGGTTTTTTTTAAGTTTCTATTAGTTTTTGGTAATTTGTGTATTTTTCTGTGCCCGTGCTTGCAGCATTAGTGATGTGGAAGAAACATTTCTGAAAGATGATGATAAGGAAGGAAGTTGACTGTGGAGCTTAATGGGTCTCTACTTTACTGCCATCCATTAAAAACAACAGCTGTCGTGAACAGTCAACACAAAGTGAATCATACTGGG
>NW_005187439.1:3735885-3737123 GCF_000239375.1 Pundamilia nyererei | reverse complement strand
TTGTTTCATAAGAAACAAGTCTTCATCCTGTGTGATGTTTAACACATTACAGCTAAAACAAAATCATATTATATATAGATTCATTTTTTTTGGTGGTGATTTCCTTTCTTCACTAGATGAGATCAGAAGGTTCATATTTAGAAACCATTCTCGGTGAAAGACGCTCACTCTTCATCTTTTCCAGCCGTGGTACGACAGCCTTTTAAGGAACTCACTTGTTCTGCTTGTGTTTGCACTACAGGGTCCAGAGGGACTTGGGTCTAAATTAAGTTCTGTAGGATGGTTTTACTCTTTTAAAAATGCCCCTTCTGAGGTTGTGGTGCTTACTGATTGTTTTGTTTTTCCCCAGTTTTATATCAGATTATTTTTGGTTTGTTTTTTTGAGTAACTACAGTTAAGGAATAAAGTAACCAGATTACATAAATAGTGGAGACAAAATCCTTCCTCCCTGTACTCTCATATCTATACCTGTCTGCAGACATCTTCACCAAGTCCACCTACACAAACCCATGTACATTAAAGATGATATGCATTTAATTTAACACTTATTTTTCTTGTAAAACAGAGAAAAATAGGAAGGAAACCATTCCTCCCAACAACTTAAAATCCCAGACTTCATCTTCTTTTCTACGAATGTGTTATTTATATAGAGAGATATCTTTTATACTAATTTAGTTTGCATACAAAAATAATTAGGATGGGCCTTTTCAAGAGGATTTGGCTACCCATTCAGCACAAAAACTTTCTAGATGGAGAGGCTACATGTTTTTCTTATTTTCTGAGACATATATGCTGTTACAGTGGTGCATGCTCAAGTTTCAAATGAGGTCAGTATATGTGCAAAATCCCTGTGAGCCAAAAGCTCAGGCTTCAGACCGCTCTAATCTGTCTTTGCTCTTAATGGTGTCAGTGAGCGCAGATATCCCATATACGGTCATCTCGGGCACAAAGAGCCCTCACCAACCTGCTGTTCAGACCTTTGGTTTGTTTGGGGCAGTCGTTCAAAAGTTGGTTTAAAGGAAGGGTGTCCTTAAAGGGGAGGGCCCAAAACTTGTTTCAGATAGTTAGCGGGTACACTGGAACACAATGCACCCCCCAAGATGAAGATTATTTTAAACTATGAGTCATGAAAAGCTAATCTAGAAGAAGCCAAAAATGTCTCCAGGAAATTTTAAACCTTTTTGTCATCATGTTTACTACTGATCTTTTATGATGATGTCATTTTGGCCATTTGCCTG
>NW_005187439.1:3734114-3735111 GCF_000239375.1 Pundamilia nyererei | reverse complement strand
GTCATGTTACCCTTTTTTTCTGTTTTGCTGTTATGGCCCGTCACATGAATCAGACCGTCAATCTGAAGAGTTTTCTTACAGCCATCAGGTTTTGAACCAGTTTAAAGTTTCTCTCTTTGGGACCAAATGTTGACTCAAAACTTTCAGTGAATGGACAAACTCTTTCATGTGACATCGAGTAGTCTAGTGATACCCAACCAGACACGCTTGTACCACAGATCAGGTTCGCTTTGGTGATTTGAGCCATCTGCAGCTATTGAGACTGAGAATGCCCAACTTAAGTGTGGATTAAATGTTAAGCATACAGGAAAAAATGGTAGCTAAATCAAATAAAAAGCCAAACGTACCTTATTAATTGCTCAAATAAACAATGCTAGCTGGACCAAAGTGCCTTATTTATATGAAAGCAAGCTATGAATTACAGACTGACTGTTCAGTTGTCTGAAAAATATCATCGAAATCTAGCTTTTATATAATTAGTGGTGTTAGTATTCGGTTCAAATTGAATTAAATGAGAATATTTGCGACCTTGTCAAAGGGGTACATCCGGCAGGAAGGTTGGGAATCGCTGATCTAATCAAAGTCTTTATAAGCATCCTCATAGCTTACATCATAGTTTTTCTTCTTTAGTTTAGTTTAGTTTAGTTTTTTATCCATGACCACATAACACATAATAATTTAGTTAAGTTTCATTGTTGTTTTATCCTTTTTAAAGACTTACTGAACTACAACTGTCTGTTAATTAAATATTAGTAACCTTAATAAAAAAAACATGTAAAGTATAAAAGTCAGCTCTGCTGAGTCAGTTCTTAACAGGGAAATGTGATTTAGGTCTAAGCTCTTTACGAAAACAAATAAAATGCTAAAGTCGTCTTTATGAGCACCGGATCAAAGATCAGGATGAAAAATAAAAGTATGACATTAATTTGTTTCCTGTATTAGCTTAAAAATATATTAAAAATATATATTTTCACAGTCAGTCGTTCATTTAAACATT
>NW_005187439.1:3733003-3733987 GCF_000239375.1 Pundamilia nyererei | reverse complement strand
TAGATCCCATTCTAAATCATAGATCCCATTCTAAATCATAGATCCCATTCTAAATCATAGATCCCATTCTAAATCATAGATCCCATTCTAAATCAAGTCCCAGTTGGATTTACTTCAGAACATTGTTTCTGTTCCAGCTTTTCCAGCAGGAGTTTTAATAGACAAAGTGGGCATTTTCAAATTTCATGCTTAAGATACATACAAGTTACAGGTGCACATAAGTCAAATCTGAATTTGTTTTGGTTAAAATATGTCTTTGTAAACTTCAAACTATCAGTAACAACATCAGTAATTACTGGTTGGTATTGTCATATTGTTTTTTTTTTCTTATTTAAACTGGCATGTGAAATCAGTCATCTAGAACAATCCTAATTATGATGCAGTTTAAAGCTGCACTTTTGCAGAAAGGCATTAAACACTTAATAATAACCAGCAATGTTTCTAAAATATGACAATGAAATTTAGAATTACAGAAATATTCTAAATGTAGTTTTCTCTTTTCCCTTTTTTGTATGTATGTGTGTTTCAGCTGGAAGGGAAGGTCCAGCAGGGCGAGAGAGATTTTGAGCAGATTTCCAAAACCATCCGCAAAGAAGTCAGCAGGTTTGAGGTGCGTGGGTGAATGTGAATATGAATCGGTGAACTGTTAAATGATGAAATGAGGTGGGCAAATAAATATACTTTTTATGTCATTTTCTAACAGAAAGAGAGAGTGAAGGACTTTAAAACAATCATTATCAAATACCTGGAGTCTCTGGTTCAGACACAACAGCAGGTAAACAAAACTGTTAGTGACATTTTTCATCACAACTAAAATACTCTCGAAACGCTCTTTTAAATATAAACTTTAAATTAAAAGAAAAACTTTTTTGTTAAACTTTGTAAATATCATTTATTGATATGAAAATTAAAAAATGTTTAATTTTCATTTGAGCAAGATACATATTTTTTGTGTAAAAACTGTCTGAAAATTGCACTTTTTCA
>NW_005187439.1:3727979-3731593 GCF_000239375.1 Pundamilia nyererei | reverse complement strand
TTTTTTTTTTTAAGCAGTTCAAACTGCTGAGTCAGAATATGCGCTTTTATTTTGAAGTTTGGATCATGAGCTGTGAAACCGATCCAGAGTATGTGATCAAGGACGACCGACTGCATCGTGTTTGTGTATTGTGTCTTGTTACCTCCTGCCACCTGTTCTTTCACTTCCTCTCATTCCTTTCAGAGCAAGAGCCTGTGTTTTTGTTGCTGTATGATCGTAAGTGAAGGCAACATTTTCTGTTTCTGTCCTCTCTGAGCCAACAAGAGCAGAGAAGGAAGACTCTCACATGCTGGTTTGGTTCATTGCTGTTCTCGAGAAATTATGGATGGAAGTTTCTGAACAAAAACTTTTAGACAGTTTTTTGGGCAGTTAGTTTGAAACCCTTTTGAATATGAATAGAACTTAATACGCTTCAGTGGACACTGTGACATAAAAAAAAACATTTTCTTCTTTTAATATTTTCCACCTGTAAATGACAAATTTACCAAATTTCTTGGCCAAAATATAAGTCAAAATTTCAGATTATCTGAAAATTTCAACTTACTAAGTCAAACTTCTGAGAAAATTTGTTTTCTTTTGCTTCTCCCAATTGTAATGTGAATCTACAAGAGCTGCAATATCGAATTAAACATTAGTAGCCATAAAAAAATGTGAATGTTGATTTTCTTACGAATAAACGATAATGCGAGAATGCCCCTCTGTGGCAGATTTTCTCTATCTCTGTGAAATCATGCTTAATATACACTTAATTACTACCTTATGAAGCTTCAGTGTGAACTGGGCCTTGGTGGCTTTCTTCCTGCTGCTCATGTTCAGCGCAGAGAGGCGACTTTAAGGTTTTGAGTTTTAAATTTAACAAGAACTGATTCAATCAATCAGAAACTGCTTGTTAGTATTTCTGAGTTTTGGAAGCTTGTGGTGTTCCAAGCTCTTCATTACAGATGAAGGATTTCCTTCAGGGAATGATAATAAATCTGGAGTTCGGAGCGTCTGAGTAGTTTCAGGCTTGGTGGAGGTGAGACTTTGTCAGCTGACTGAGTAGGTGTCCGTCCAGAGATCAGCCTCAGACTGTGAGATTAATTTTTTACTCTTTGTTAATTAAGGTGACGACTTAAAAATCCTGCAGAATATGACCTTGATTTTATTTTTTGTTGAATTCAAAGAACACTTTGCTATCCAACGTCTGTCATAAAATCTACAAATCAGATATTTTAGCTTATTTGATACAAGCAGAACGTAAAACTGGAATTACTTTTGATTTTGACTTTTCTTTTGGTGCTCAGCCCACATTACTCCTCAGTCTTAAATTCTACAAAACTATGTTGATTGTTGTGTTTTTGTTCATGTTTTGTTCCTCATTTCCTGCCACCAAATGATGTGCAATGGTTGAGAACTTTTTATTTGATTTTAGTTTTTGTTTAGTTTTTTTTTTCACTGATGATGAAATGCTTTATCTGCTGAGATTTTTTTTTTAAAGCCATTTTGGTTTTGATGTGACATTCCTGAAGTGTGACAGAGCAGACGTTTGAGTACAATAAAGGAATGTATCTCATCCATGGTTGGACTGGGTTTCAATTATTTATCTTCTGACTGGTTAAGCATCAGTTTATCTTCATTTTTAAAGTAAACCTAAGCTTTAACCTATTGTAAGGCTTGTAAAAGCTTACTGCTGTGAATGTATAACAAAAAGTATAGGTCAGATAATAAACTGAGGTTAATTGATTCAGTAAGATTATTATATATTATTAAATTACAGTAAGATTATCATTATTATGAGCTTTTGTTTTTCATGTGTTTTTTCCTAAAGACTTTAGATAAGTATATTTACATCAAACTCAAAGAGGTCATTCAAACCAAGTTTGAAGTTGCTCAGTTTTCACAGCATATTCTATACATACATACACATATTCATATTCTATACATCCAAATACTGTAAATACTGTACTGTAAATCAAAACTGCAGTTAGTGTGCATTAAATATAAGACAATGTAAGTCTCATATTTTGTAACTTTTAAATCAAGGTTAGTTGAATACCCTGTTATATACCTCGACCACTGCTTCTCACTCCAAATTCTCTTTCACATACATGGTTCTCAGTGTATTTTGTCAGAGAACAACATCTGGAAACACAACAAGTTTCCAGATAAATATTTTGCCAAATATTCATCAAATGTTTGCTAAATGTAATTAAATATAGTTTTTATTGCATATAACATATAGTTTATTGAATGAAAGAACGTGTTTTTTATTCTAGTGTTTAAATCCTATAATACTGTGACAAAAATATCCGTACCTCTTGTAAGTGGGCATAGTTACTTAACAGGTGAGCTATACTAACTAGATTGTTGTGAGTGCAAGGTATTTAGGTACGATATCACATGAAGAAAAATGTAGTAGACTAAAGTAAAAGAGTACTAACAAAGAGTAAATGTTGTAATGCATAAAGTCAAAAATGTCACAATGTAAAAACTAGATTTATTTATTTTTTAGAAAGTTAAACTTCACACATTCACAAATACTAATAAATTGGAAGGTTATCGGATGATGATATAAGACTTTTTTTCTGTCATTTTTTTTTTTTACTTGTTATATTGAAAATCAAGTTACCATAAATAGTTTCCTGTCTAATAAAGGGCTAATTTAACAAAAACCCAATGTCAGTGCTAATCAGGAGTCATTAATTATTACTGGAGGTTCGTCTACTGCGGCCTTTTTCTAGATTAACATTTACACCGTTCTCAGACACAAATGACTAAAGTACTAAAAAAGTGCTAAACTAAATTGTTGCCATTATCTTTATGAAGCTCATTAACACTGTGGTAGCAAAAGGTGATTCCAGTGATTTTGGATCGTGTCCTTGCCTACATTCAGTCAGTCCTCAGCTGTCCTCTGTTACATGTGTTTCTCTCCTCCGGCTCTGTTTTTTCATCCAAACCGTTGTTTTTCCTCAGAAGCTCGAAGTGATAATCAGGATGCCAAGACTGAAAACGATTCACACAGCCTGTCAGGAGGCTTCACGCCAGCTCTGCTTATACAGAACAGACTGAGCACAGAGGGAGAGTGATATCAGAAAGTGGGCTGTGTGGTACTTTGCATTGTGGCTGTGACAGGATTGACTAGCTGTCATATTCAGCTTTCAGGTTTTGGCAGAGGGCAAACAAATTCATACTTGACTATATTAAGAGACACCATAGCAAATATTTACACCCACTCTAAGTGAGTGTAAGTGGTGTTTTCATTCATTTCAGCTTTTGTTTGACATAAGTTTATCTTTTAAAAAGAATTACCAGCTGTGATAACATGGTTGGCTGTGTTATCACCTTTTGATTGTGTGTGTGTGTGTGTGTGTGTGAGTGAGTGATAGCAAAAGACGCCTACTGCAGTATGAACTGCCTCATTCTTGAAGCCAGAAGTGATTACATCTGAACAGGACGGTGAAGTAACACCCGTGCATCTTGCTTGGTTACATTTAATTGCACTATATAGACAAAAGGACTGGGCCATCTATGCATTACTCCTACAGAACCTGCTCAGCCATGGAAACCCATGCCATGAAGCTCCTGATGCACAGTCTTTGTACTGATGTTAATGCAAAAGTAGTTTGGAAATCTGC
>NW_005187439.1:3725566-3726682 GCF_000239375.1 Pundamilia nyererei | reverse complement strand
AAACTTGGGCACTTTAACATGGATTGATGTGATTTTGGAGGCAGTATGTAGTGGTGATTTGTGGTTGTCACTCAGCGGTGTCACGTCAAGTTTGGCTGCAGTAAAAACCAGTGGAACCACTGCTGTGTGATTTCCCTCTGAGCTCTTCTCTCAGGTTGAGAATAATGCAGGTAAACCTGCATGCTTAACCTTCCCACTATCAATTTGTCTGAAGAGTAATGGTTCATCCAGTTTTCCAGCTTCACCTCCACCTCTAGAAATTTCACCCCGACTCCAGAATAATGCGTCTGCATCTGTTTTCCTTGCTCACGCTAACCTCTCGCTCTCACATGACTCTAGAATAATGTAGATGTATTTCTTTTCACACTCCCCGCCGCGACCCCCGTCGCTATCAATCTGGCCTTAGAATAATGTAGGCACATCTGTTGTGCTCACCCTCCTAACCCCTCAATTTCCCCACCACTTCAGGATAATGTAGGTGCATCTATTATCTCCGCTCACACCAGCGCTGCTGTCTACGACCCGTTTTCAGAATAATGTAACTGCATTTACAAAGAACGGGCCTCCCCTCCTAACTTCGCATGTTATCTAACAGGGTTAGGAAATAAATAAAAGGCCGTGTATGTAAACCTACAAGTGCAACTTTAAAACTGTGCAGGGGAATTTATTTTTTCAGCTAATCAGCTGCACTAAATCGTCACAGCATCGCAGGTTTCCATATTCTCTCCTGTGCCAACTCCAGCTGCCCCCCCAGGGACAACAACACAGACGAGGTGCAAGGAGGGAAGAGAATGGAACAAAAAGCACTCAGAAGCAGATAAGAGTGTTGTTGCGGCCTCACCCCCGCCTTTTATTTATCATATCTCCAAATAGCAGTGTAGCTGTTGTGCTGTGGTCAGGATACAGTGACCTTAGTTGATCAACTACCCCCCTCAGCAGCCTGATAAGAGGGCTAATATAACAGCGAGCTTGTGGGGAAGGCTGTACTGTAATTATTTTTGCGCTGTCAGAGAGGGAACGGACCGAGGCCCTCGTGCCGATTCAAATCTGAGGGGAAACTAAAAAAGAAGCGGAGGAGGTGGTGGAAGGAAGGAAGGGCCACAACAACAACACCAG
>NW_005187439.1:3713427-3724171 GCF_000239375.1 Pundamilia nyererei | reverse complement strand
TACAATCTATTATGTTGAAACAAAATAAAGTAGTTGTGCTTTCTCTCGAAGTGCCACCCTCTGTGAGGCTCAACGCTTAAGTTGTACCTCAGAATAGTCTACCGAGGTTACTTTGGAGTCATCCAGCTGGTCTTGAAACTAAGAGGCAGCATAATTTAAAGAAGAAAGAGCTAAAGACACTGAATGGATTTCTGTATTCCCATGAGACAATTTACTAATCTCACTAACTGTTGCAGTCGCACTTTATCTTCCTAAGGTCTCTTAAAATCACAAAAATTCAAGTTAAATTTCTGATATAAATCTTTTGTAAGGACTTGTGGCCTTGCAACTGAGGTCCAGCAGTGTGTTGTTGAGTAAAAAAAAAAAGCAAGGTTTCAGTTTATCAAGAGGCAGAAATGAAGGAGCAGGAGTGCAGGAGGACAAAGAGATGATAAAAATATACATGTACGAATGTTAAATGCTCACAGATTGAAAGAGGTGTTTGGGACTTTGAAAGTAAAAGTAACTTATAGGTTTACTACAGTAGTATGTGGCTGGTCTCTGGTCACATACATAAACACTGTCTTGGCCCCTGTATTCAAGATGGCAAGAGAGACATGGCGGCTTGTACAAACTGGAACCTGCTTTGATGTATTTTTAAAGGACTGATTCCAAGTTTATGTGAATGCATCACTGACCTGGAAGATCGATGAGTACAGCTGTTTTTTTTTTTTCCAAATTTTTATCCAAATTACTCAATCAAGTAGGCATACTGTATGTCCCAATGAGTTTTGGGTTTAAAATCAGCTTTATTATATGGCAGAAAAAGATATTTTAGAAATCACCAACTGTCAAACTCTGAACTGGCCTGTGCAAATTCTCCTTAAAACTTTAATTATTGTGAGCTTGATGTCTCATAATATGTGGTGTTACGTGTCACCGCAAATCAGCTTCAGTGAACTGGACCTCTCAACTGTGTTTGTGGTATTGTCGACTGTTTTCAAAGAATAACAATAATTAAAAGAATTAAGTTTGTGCTCTAGTTTTGGCTGATGGAGCCTCTTACTTAACACTCATTACGAGTCATGTGTCTGTGCTTTGCACCTGTGTAGTCTATGGGTGTAGCGGCCTAATCAAGCCTACTAACAGTAGCCTCTCATCAAAATATGGTAACTTCTGGTGGGAGAAAACAGGATGGTATTGACCTCAAGGTTAAGGTGTGCTTGTAAAACCTACACATCAGAGGGGGATGGTACCCTAGCTCCTTCCATCTTTTAAATATAGTCTATGGAAATTCTCAATTATTCAAGTACAGGTGGAGATGGAAAAAATAGGAAAATACTGGAATCTCTTTGCATTCTTGCTCTTTTCTTTGTTTTCTCCCTCATGATTTTTTTATTCTCTTGACAACAGTCTTGCATGTATATCTGTCTCTCTCTGAGCACTCTCTGTATTCACACACTCGTCGTGCGTGTGTCGATCAGCTGATGGTAAGTGCTTCAAGACTTTGACAACATTTCTCTGCTCTTTGTCCTACTCCATCCGTCATATATAATTTAACGTGACACTTAAAACCTGATCAGAACTAATAATAATCAGACATTTCAATAAAAAGGATGTAATTAGTGTTTTTCTAGCTCCAGGGTGAATTATGAACAAATTTCTCAAACTGAAACTCAGCCAAGTTTATTTGACCTTGAAAACAACAAGCCCAAAGCCACTTTGTAGAGACTGCAGCATATAATTGTTAACAAACCAAAAAAAGAGTGTCAATTGTGGCTTTTATTGTGAAGCTGGGAGGATGTATGGGCTAGCGTCGCCCTGTGATAGATGACACGATACCCAGCTTTCCTGATTTCGCAAATTTCTATGAAATGTGTCCTGAGTTCATGAAGGCGAGCAGATAAGAGACTGGAAGAGGTTTGCCGGCCAATAGAATTCATCCATTTCTGCCTCTTATCTGCTGATAGTGGAGGACCCTCTCTCCCCTCCTTTGCACTCCTTCCCTCCTCTCCTTTCCTTTGCTTCTTCATCACTTTCCTTTTCCGTTAGTCTCCTTTTTTACTTCTTTCTTTGCTCTTCTTTCATCTTCTTCTTTTTGTCTTTTCTCTTCATTCCCTCTGTCTTGTCACAGATTGGTTCTTGTTCTCATCCTCCTTTCTCTTTTCTTGTTCTTCTTTGTCTTACTTCACACTTATATTCCACCTTAAATAAAGGTGACAGCACCTGCACAAACTTTAATTGCACATATTCACACAACTGCTAGATGTTGCTTACCTTTAAAAGTCACCAGACACATAATCAGATGGTTGCAGAAGCAACTTATTAGAAACAGAATCATCTTTATTTGGCACACAAACAAGGGATTTGACTTTGCTTCACTTTGGTCTCTGCATTAAAAAAAAATCTTAATTAATAAAAAAATTAGCAGCATAAACTGAAACATCACTAAAGTTTTAAAGGCTTTAACTTGTTGTTCAAATCAGTTTCATACAAGTCCAGACATAAGAAGGGATTACCAGAGGAAATTCAAAAGACTCCATCCCTTGCTGGTACATAATACACTAATACCAGAGTGCACCACTCGTCTAAACAATGCTGCAGACCAAGTGCCCGCCTGCAGCAAGATAATGCATCTCAGCCACACCACACAAACTTATCTGCAAAAAGAAAATCTAAAATAAGTTACCAAATATATGTGGTTGAGTGTTCATAGTAAAGTCTGTCTGTGGAAACAACTCCACTGATAGTGGGCAGAGTTTGGACACAGTTTTAAACTTTTATCCTAAATTTTTCATTATAGAAAGAAATGTGTTGGACAGCAACTGTGTGTTTTCTAACTAACTTCACACATAACCAGAAAAACTCCACTACAAAACAGAAATGTAAAGTACAGCCACAGCAGTGGTAGCTAACTGCTGCATTTCTTCAGTGTATTTGGCAGACCTCACCCCTGATTCACTCTTTGTGTTTTACTGAAAAACAGGTTCCAACTGTTTGTCTCCAAAAACCTCAGAGACTCAGAGCTTCCGGTAAAACTGCCAGCGCTGCCGTTCGGCAGTCTGAGACACTAGATCTTCTTTAAGACACTTCAACTCTTTTTTTCTCTCTTTCTGTTTTTTTTGGGTCCCTTAAAACAACATTGATTGTTTCCCGCAATGACTTTCTGTCGCTGTGGTAATGATTATGCAGATGTGGCACAACCTTTCCGTTTGACGGGTGGTTCCCACGGGGAGAGGCGGTGACACCACAGTTGTTGCCACGCCGACAGGCATCCGACACGATCCCTCCCCTCCTCCTTGTCTGCTCCACCCGACCCTCCTCCTTGTGCTTAGTCTGGCCTTCTGGATGCTGAAGAAGGTGATGGAGGAGTGGGATGCTCTGCTTGCTCTGCTGGAGCTGCTCACATAAAACTGTGAAACATGTTTCCTGAAATGCTCTGTAACAACATAATGTCACAATCAAAATTACAAGAAAACGAACCAAACCTATTCAGTGCATTTTTAATTCTAATATTGTATCTAGTCTGTCATAATTGTCTTATTTTGTATTTTTTGTAGTTTGCAATTTAAATTATAAACCTTAAAAAAATGTCAGAGCAGGAGGGAATAAAACACGTGCCATCTGCTGCGACCGGTTGAGGAGAGAGAAGGAAGACAGGATAAAGACATGCTGTGGAAGAGAGACAGAGAATAATAACAAGTATGATTCAATGCAGAGAGGTCTATTAACACATAGTGGGTGAGAGAAGAAAAACTCAATGCATCATTGGAATCCCCCAGCAACCTAGGCCTATTGCAGAATAACTAAGGGAGGATTCTGGGTCACCTGATCCAGCTCTAACTATATGCTTTAGCAAAAAGGAAAGTTTTAATCCTAATCTTGAAAGCAGAGCTAGTGTCTGTCTCCCGAATCCAAACTGGAAGCTGGTTCCACAGAAGAGGGGCCTGAAAACTGAAGGCTCTCCCTCCCATTCTACTTGTAAATACTCTAGGAACAACAAGTAGGCCTGCAGAGCGAGAGCGAAGTGCTCTAATAGGGTGATATGGTACTACAAGGTCATTAAGATAAGATGGGGTCTGATTATTTAAGACCTTGTATGTGAGGAGCAGGGTTTTGAATTCAATTCTGGATTTAACAGGAAGTCAATGAAGGGAAGCCAAAACAGGAGAAATCTGCTCTCTCTTTCTAGTCCCTGTCAGGACTCTTGCTGCAGCATTTTGGATTAGCTGAAGGCTTTTCAGGAAGTTTTAGGACATCCTAATAATAATGAATTACAGTTGTCCAGCCTGGAAGTAATAAATGCATGAACTAGACAGGATATTTCTCATTTTAGAGATGTTGCACAAATGGAAGAAAGCAGTCTTACATATTTTTTTAATATGTGCATTGAAGACATATCCTGGTCAAAAATGTAATGGTATCAATCCTCAAAGTTTAAAATTTCAATTTCTCTGTATTTCTCATGATTGGATATTTTCAGTATATTTTAGGCTTTCATGTTCAAATGTTTGCAAATTCTTTATTATACGGACAGTAAGGATAGATATTCTCTAAAAGTCAGTGTTAAATATATATGATTTTTTATTCTGTTTTCCAAAAAGAAAAACATGCTAGCAATAGCAGATTCTAAAGATTAAGTAGGAAATATTTGAATTTTTAAATTTAACTTTACATGTCGTGAACGCAGTATGTCAAACTAAGCAGTATTTATCAGGCAGATATGTTAACCATGGTGACATTTTAAGTGTGTTGTATTCTTAAATAGAAATGATTAATCTCTTTTTAGCTTTTTTTCCTTGAGATGTTGCTTTCAAACATGTGTGACATGTCATAAAAACAGATCTGCTAAATGAAACATTTTGACATAGTAGATGTAATTGGACTGTGACAGAGTAAAACCTCCTCTTATGTCTCCTGGCTGCTCTTCTCTCCTCCAATGACAACCCTGCACTGATTTATTCTCTCTGATGATTGGCCGTCTGCCGTCACCTTGACAGCAAGCCTTCTTCATTATAACTCCACTTTTCCTCTCCTCTTCTTCAAATCATTTTTCCTTTCATATTAAGTTTTTTTTCCCTCCCTGTGCTCTGCCAGTGGATTTTATTTGACAGGAAATATTCCAGGCGATGCGGTGTGGTTGTAGATCTCGGGCCGTGGCAGAACGTATCGATCGGGCTGATTTGCATACATAAATCTATTGGCTATCTGACACTTGCCAATATTCTGGGCAGCGGGGAGCAGTGGTGCTGAGTCGGCCAGGTCACATTATCATTGGTGATGGAGCTTTGATGAAGTGTGACAGCGCTGCACAGCTGCTGACTGACTGGCTGAGAGACTGCACTGTAAAAAAATTCATGTTAGCTTTAACAGCAGCTTAGTGCTTTTTAACAGTGAGTCTGTCAGACTATATTTACATATTTTTATTCAACACCTTGAACAAAAAGTAGGGTATATTTCCCTGAGCACCCCCAGGTTATTTTAATTTGTTAAGTTAAAAAGTTAATATGCGTGTGATAAAATAATTTTGTTAACTGAAATAATACAAAAACTAGAAAATGAGAAACTTGAAATGAGCAAACCCACTTTGGATACATAACTGTAACTACACTAAACAAACAAACAAATGAAAACTCAAAATAAAATGAAAATAAAAACTAATTAGAACATTGTAGTAACTGTGACTTTGTAAATTGTAAACGGTTATGTAGGAGTTTAGGAGTTAGAAAATTAGTGGCATCATCATTTTTGGATTTAGACTGAAATTTTGAAACATTTGGAAGCTTTTTACATAAGACTTGAAATTAGCATCAGACATCATAAAATCAAGGGTGAAGTAAGGCCCAGGTAATTAATTAAGATTATTATCTTAATTAAGAGATCTTTCGGCAGCTGTACAGTAAATGTGACTCCCTGTAGAGATACGCTTAGTTTAGTTAAATTCATTTCAAATCAATTTATATGGTTCCACCTGATAACAATAGTCACCTCAAGGTACTTTATGTTCTAAGGTAAAGACCCAAGAAAGAAACCCCAATGATCACATGACTCCCTATAATCAAGCAAAAGTGGGAAGGAAAAACTCCCTTTTAAGAAAATAAAACTCAGAACTAAGTTTAGGGAGGTGACTGGTTTGACTGGTTGGGGGTGATGGGAAACAGAAGAGACTTGACATGTAGTGGATGAAGCTGGAGGCTGGATTGAAATGGGGTCTTTGTCTTCTATACAGTCTGACTTCTTATTGCAGCTATAGTAGCTGTCCCCTGCTGGCCATTAGAAGGAATGCAGCTTCAAGGTTTTTCTCCATTGGCTGAACATTTTAGACCCAGAAGCCACTGCCATCTTTTCTTTACAGTCTATAGGCAATGTTCACTCTTACAGCTTTACACAGTGGGCTTTTGAGTGGGATCAGCAGTAGGAATGACACTTTGTTAGTATTTTAAAATACAAAACACTAGTTTTAAGTTTGTTTCCCACCTATCATGGTCTAATATACCTGCCGTTTGTTAGATCAGGTTTGGTTAAAACATATATTACTCAATTGTCATTTTTATTTAGTTGCACTGTCCAGTAAATAAGGAATCCATTGCACTCTGTTGCAGTTGGTGATACTGACTGGGTAATTGTCAACTTTTGACTTGGACCTTTAAACAAATAAACATAATTAATGCATTTAATTGATAAATGTCCAACTGTCCTTTTGAATAACTTCCTGTCTGGACTTTGTTTCATCACTTTTTGTTCTGGCTCTCAAGTGTCCTCTTTTAAAATCAGTGATCAATAAAATTTGGAAAACATTTTATATTTTTAACTGGCAGAAGCTGTTGTGTTACTGTTTTGGGCAGGGAGCCCAGAAGCACCATCCTGTCTCAGACAAATTGGACTGTCCACGCAAGAAAAAACACACGTCTTTAGCTTACACAGTGCTGCAAACAGTATTAAGTGTAAGCACATCTGTCTGCTCATATATCAAAAGCAGAAATAGATGACAAAGCTGGGACTTTGTTGTCATCCATGAATGTCTTGGGTTGCTGATTATTATCAGGCAATAATCTGCATTTTCAAGTTCAAAAAGATGATGTTCAACAAAGAACTGAAAACCCTGGCATACGTGACCAAATGAACGTGGTCAGCACTGCAAGCCTAATCTGAAGCCTTCAGGAAGTGCTACACCACCCATGCAAGAGACTCCCTGCGGTTGAAATCATCTCCTTAAAACTTGTTTAAACCTGGTTTATTTAGTTAATTTAGTGGAGATCTGAGCTTTGAGATTAATCACCAAACACAGCAGTCATTTCAAAACTTTAAACATCTGTAAACTCATAAAAAAAATATGAATAGTATGTCAGAATTTCAAAATTTTGATTTTGTGTGCAATATGTGAGGAGGTTTATACGTTTAGGCATCATTTTCTTTATATTAGTGTCTGTGTCTTTCTTTGCATATGTGCACACACACACACACACACACACACAGTGTGTGTGTTCGTGTGTGTGGGTGTGTGTGTGTGTGTGTGTGTGTGAGCGACAACTGGAGTAGCATCTAGTTTCTTTGTTTCTGTCGAAGGAAAAGGTCAAAGCGGCAGAGAGAATTAATTGAAGAGTGAGAGAGCACAGCTGGCTCTGTCAGTCCAGCCATTCCTCTGTGTGTGTGTGTGTGTGTGCGTGGGTGTGTGTGCGCATGTGTGTGTCTCTGTATACGGGGTTTTCATATGCTGTTCTGTTTTGTGCATTTTTGTTCTCTTTTTTTTTCTTATTGGTTCATGAGAGCGACATCCGATTATCAAATTTAAGAATTAATTAACTGTTTGTTTGTTTTTTCATTTACTTCAGCTACCTATACTGCACCTGCCTATAAATGCAGGTACTCACTTCACACTGAAGCACTCTTTCATCTGAAGGGATACCCTCTCACCATATTTGTTATAGTTTTGTACCAATCTTGGCTCTGGAAGCACAGACGTTATCCTGTGTAACCCTATGTCATATCTTTTATTTTCACTTATAACAATGCTATATAATATAAATAGTATGAATACTGTATACATACATATGTGTACTGAAAAGTGCCATTACTAACAAAGCATATATATAATCCTGCACAAAACCCACTGTGCGAGTTAACAGATTTATCAGCATCATGGGTCCCTCGGACCATCATCGTGGTTTTTCTATTCCATTAAATGTGTTTCCCACATCCTTTTTCATGGTGTGTATTCTTTCAGCTGCAACCCAGGTGGTGTTAAACAGCCCGAGAAGAAGTAAAGAACAAAAAGCTTATTTCCAAAAGTGATATTGGCTAAATCAAAATTGACTTAGGTGCCCTGTTTTGGGATTATTTGAAGGCTTAAAGAACAATAACATTACTTATAATTGCTCGAAGCCAACAGGAATAATTTTGCTTCAAAGAATCTGTACTTCTTATTCATGTTAATCAAGGAAAGACAAAAACCTCTGACAATGTTTAAAGCTTTAGACTTTCTTAATGCCTCTCTTCCTCTGCTCTTTGTCCTCCAGCTCATCCTGGAGCTAGTTCTAGAAAAACTGGTGTAACATTTCCCCTCAGGGTCTCTTATCGTTTGGCTTTGCCTGGTAGACCACCAACAGCAGGTGCTTAAACCACCTCAAACACTCAGTACACACAATACCTACATTTTTATTAATTGCCTTTATTTCAAATAACACCAAAAGTGTAACGCTTACTCAGACTCTGCTGCTGTCATCTGCATTTTTCAGTGTTGCTAAAGTAAAATAGCTCTTCCCTTCCAACTTTCAGACATATGTGTGTGTACTTTTTTCTTTTGCAGTATTTTCTGTCTACTAGCATGCTTGCGCTTACGTGTGTGTGCGCTCTTGACTGTATGTATACATCTGAGTGTGTTTGTGTGTGTGCTCCCTCATTACCTGGCACTGCTCCCGGTGTTCTCGTTGTGGGAACGCACTGTGACAACCTGCTACTTTCGTATGCAGGAGACCAGCACTGATGACGGGGTCGAGTTAATAGCTCTTCTGTGGCAAAGCTCTGATCCTTCAACGCCCCCGCACGCATCCCCGCCACAACTCCCCCTCCGCACCGTGATACAAACACCGAGTGGCACAATTTAATGAAGTTCTGTTCTTTAAAGCAAGTGGTGGTTTGCAGGGATGGAGGGATGGAAGGGAGGTATGAGAAGCCCTCTGGTCCTTCAGCTCATCTGTTTCTTTGAATAGTTTCCACGAATCAATCGATGCGCCGGTTTTCTCCTGGCCTTTCAGTGCTGTCACCCGTCATTGAGGGATGCAAATTCATGTCAGAAACTGGCCTGACACTTTTCCTGTCGGGCCCCGCCACTTGAAAACGCCGCAGCTCAGCAATAAACGGGGTGAAGGCCTCATTTCTCAGAAGGCCGACAGAGAGAGAGATGGAGAGGGAGACCTTTTCCATCAAAGTTTTCTCCCTCCGTCCTGACACGATGAGGATGTGAAAGGACACTTGGTAAAGTTCATCTCTTTCTACACAGAGAAGCACCAAAGTCAGAAAAAAGGTTTAAGTTCTGACTGTTAAGATGGTGAAAGGAGAAATAAACCAACTCCACGAACAATATAAAACACCTCTAACAAAAGTCACACAGAAAACTACATATGCAAGTCCCACAAAAGCGCGTGCTCTTACATTTTCCTCAGGTTCATATTTACCTCACAAGAAAAATGTGTGTCAAGCCAAGAAAATGACACTGATCACCCGAACCTAAAGACGCAGGTAATGTTTGACACAGCAAATAAATGTTAATTGAATTTATTTAGGCAAGTTACTCTATAGCCACAACATTTTACAATCAATTCAAAAAGCAAAGGACCCGTCAGATCGGCTGCCTGTAAGCCTCACTTTCACTATGCTGCCATAAAAACAGGGACAGGAAACCGTTTTTTTTTTCACCAGGTAGGTGAAGTGGAGCCGAAGAACTTGAGTAACTAAGTAAATTTACCAATCACAAAAATGGCCAGCAGGGGGCAACACCTCTGACTGCAAAAAGAAGTCTGATTAGTTAGAAGTCTGCAGTGTTGGGAAGGTTACTTTTAAAATGTATTCCATTACAGATTACAGAATACATGCCCCAAAATGTATTCTGTAACGTATTCCGTTACGTTACTCAATGAGAGTAACGTATTCTGAATACTTTGGATTACTTAATATATTATCATGCTGTTTACAACTACGTGAATGTACTATTGCTGTTATTTATTACTGTTACTGAAGGTCAACAACAACAACAAAAAGGCGCTCTCTCTCACCCAGGAAACACGCCTGTAACCATGGCAACCGTAACGCTGCCGCCTGGAACAACAGAACGTAGCTGTCAAACAAAACCCAAACAGTCCTGACCCGCGACAATATGAAACAGGAAAGTACCGCAGTGTAATCCATTTATTTCAACAAAGTAACTGTATTCTAAATACCACCTTTTTAAACGTTAACTGTAACGGAATACAGTTACTCATATTTTGTATTTTAAATACGTAACGGCGGTACATGTATTCCGTTACTCCCCAACACTGGAAGTCTGTGGAAGGATTATACTACTACTCACTTTATCTGTGGCCTCAGTAAATACTTTTCTGATTAATTTATGGTATGAACTGTTACTTTCAAGTTGAATGAAGTTGAAGAATCATTAAAAGGCAGCGTGTCCTCTATGGTACTCCAACTCGAATGACAAGTTGAAACGGTACCGGCACGCAATGTCCTTTGGTTTCTCTGTCCGTGGTATGTATGGTTTCAAAAAGAT
>NW_005187439.1:3706517-3713380 GCF_000239375.1 Pundamilia nyererei | reverse complement strand
CTACGCCCATCTTTTGTATACAGTCTACAATGTGGGTACATTGTGTCTGTTGTTGTGTTAGAGCGAGCAGCAGGCAGGACACGTAACAATAGTAGAATTACCTTTGCTGTCCTCAAATAAACCCGTCTGCTCATGCTCAGGTTGTACTAGAAAGGTTAAAGGCTGTCAAAAATCAGACCCAAGAGAATCAGAACTAAGCATTATCACAGATGATCTTTGTTTGCCAGTAACTAGTTTTAATTTGGGGCTTCTGCACGTACCATTGTCTGTCAGATATTTCTGAAGATAAAGGAATCTGAAAAAAAAAGCAAGAGAAAGACCTTTTCTACAAAGTTTGTTCGGTGTATCCTGACAGAATGTGAATGGGGAAAGAACCCTCGGTAAAGTTCACCTCCGTCTGCTAGAGCATAAAACTGAGAAACAGCAAATTAGGAAAAAAGCAAAAAGAGCAAAGAGAAAATAGTAACAAAGACCTCATAATCCAGGTGCTGAAGCCTGTCCCAGCTTCCATAGGGTCAGAGGTGGGATACACCTTGGACAGGTCACCGGCCTGATGCTGGGCTAACATCATTTTATCCACTTGAACATTGCATCTTCATCTCTTCTCTTTCATTCTGTCCCTTCTTCAACTTTTCTCATCTTCTCTTTTTATGTCCTCTCATTCCCCAGGCATCGTTATATTTCCCCCTTCCTCCTCTACTTTAGCCTTCTTCCTCTTCTAGTCTGTCATCTTACACCTTCTCTTATTTCCTCCTGTCAGCTCTAAACTTTTTCTTTAACTCAGTACCTCATTCTGTGTCTCTGGTTTCTCCTCCCCCTCTTTTCTCCTTATCTCTTTATCTCTACTTCTTTCTCATCATCTTCTGTTCTTCCACCTCAAAACATTCTCTTCTCATTTCTAGTCTCCTCTTTTCTTTTTCCATATCCTCTGGTATGACCTTGTCTCCCTTCTCCTTTTCCTCTCTACCCTCTTCCTTGTCTCCTTTTCTTTTCCTTCGTTGGTGCTTCATTTGCTTCTTCATTGTTTTCCCATTTGTCGTTCCTTTTGTTCGTCACTTGCAAACTTTTTCTGTCTCCCCTAACTCATCCTTTTCTTTCCTTCATCTCCTCTCCACTTTACTTTTTCCTATCACCTTCCCTCTCATTACTTCTTCCATTTCTTTTTTTTTTCCTGTTCACTTTCCCGTCCCTCCCTTCGGCTTATTAAGATTTCAAAGATACAAATGGCGGCGGGCTGATTGCTTTCAGGGAATCTGCCTTTAATAATTACAGGTGGAGAAGCTCGGGGTAACGTTGGCGAGGCAGAGACTAATGGAAAACTAGATTTTTTCACTGAATTAGAGAGCGGGGGGATGGGGGATCTATATATTGACAAGCCATCAGCGGGGCACAGATCAAGAGAAGTGCTTCAGACTTGTCGGAGAGTCGAAGGCAAACTGGCTCTGATGCTTCGTGGCATCTCTGTATGCTTCCTGCTGCTGCTACCAGCCTGTGAGGAAGATCCAACCCGCCTTCATCTTCTGAGCTGCTCTGTGGAGGGAGGAGGAGGAGCAGAGTTAAAAGGCTGCAGAGTTAACCTTTTTTATTCTGATGACTCCCTCCTCTTCTCATCGAGGGCCCGAATCAAAATGTAAATGCTGGAGCCTCTGAGGGACGCGGGGCGCCGGGATCTGCTCGTATTGATTATAAGTGAGTCAGAGTCGCTCTGCTCAACAACCAAATGTGTTTTCCCCTGACGCTCTGTGACAGGTATTACCCAGTGTTCAGCTGGCCTTAGGCTCCGTTGCTAATGACATTTCTGATTTCAGAGCCAACACGCACACGCAGGCATCAAAGTCAAGGATTACAGTGATTTTTACTTCAAAATGAAGATGTTTTTTATTAAAATGAACAGAATAGACTCCATGAATCTTTTCAAACTGACCCGCTATCTTTATTTTGTGTTTTGAGCCAAAAGCTGCTGTAATCACTCAGTTCCTGACAGTTTATTTCTACTCTGCGTGACATCTTAGAGCGAGCGTATTCTTAATATGGTCATAATGAGCCCTGATTATAATTTCCACATATCCAAGTCCGATAAGGTTCACTGTGGGTGTAGGTGACACAAATTTTTATCAGGATCTGTGCAGACGTCTATGTGCGTGCCTGTTTTTGTGATCATGCAGACTCGTCAGAGGAGAATTTACATTATTCACCATCTAAGCATCCACCTAAGGCAGCAGATCTCAAGTAGACTTTAAAGAAGTATAATGAGAAGGACTGCAGGGCCATCCGGTCTCCAGCTACCTGTATCCATGTCCACAATGAACTACAATCAAGACTTCAGGCACAGAGCTCTAGTTGTGAGCACAGAAGTCCCAACTACCTGCTGTTCCAACCTGTTGTTTATGAGGGGCTGACAAAGAAGTTTGGATGCTGTGTACAATGTCTGATAAAGTCTCATAAAGCCACATTTTATTCAGAATAGAATGTAGAAAACATATCAAATGTTTAAAATGAGACGTTTTACATTTCATGAAAAATATCTCGTTTTGACAGCAACACTTCTTAAAAATGTTGTTATAGCGGAAAATAAAGTTGGAAAAGTAAGAAACAGCTGGAGGAATATTTAGGAAGCAATTCAGCTAACTGGCAACAGGTCAGTATTATGATTGGTTATAAAAACGAATGACGTAAAGGGACACAGTATCTTAGACGTGCAGATGGGCAGAGGTTCACCAATCTCGAACTGCAAAGACTTTGGACATCTTAACATATACAGTACATGCAAATTAATGCATGGGCTCAGGAAAACCTCCAGAAATGACTGTCTGTAAACACAGTTTGCTGTGTTGTCCCCAAACGCAGCTTAAAACTACTGTGCAAAAAAGAAGCCATATGTAAACATCACTCTCTCTGAGCCAAAGCTAATTTAAATTGGACTGAGGCAAAGTGGAAAACTGTTCTGTGTTCATACAAATAAAAATTTGAAACTCAGCTTAGAAAGCATCAACGAAGAAGACTTTGGACTGCTAAACAGCTAGAATCTTATATTAGGTAAGAATGGGATGACATTCCAGCCCCAGAGGTCCACCAGCTGGTCTCCTCAGCTCCCAGAAGTTTATGGACTGTTGTTAAAAGAAGACGGGGTGCTATAAACTCATGTTCTTCTTAAAAAGGTAAATTTTGTCATTTTAGACATTTGATGTCTCCTCTATGTTATATTGTGAATACGATTTGGATTTCTGGCATCTTTAAATCATTGAATTCTTTTTTTAATGAATATTTGGCACAGTGTCCCAACTTTTTGGAGTTGGGGTTGTAACTGACTTAAAGGGAAAATAACAAAAACAGCTTTTTTCAGATAAAGGATGGACTGTGGGAGTGCACCAAGACACTGTAAAAGATAAAAAGGAACTTTTTGAACTCTGAATCATGCAAAGGCACTCTACTAGAGTCCATGAATACCACTGTGGGACAGGAAACAATGCGTATAAGTCACCTTTAACACCCAGGCCACGTCGGGCCACTACCTCCACTAAATGTGTACATATTGTAGTAATTTTATGTCTGCTTGTAGAACAGAGCCATCACAAAGTTTGCACTGCTACCCTTAGCCTTCCATTTTTCTGTATGGTGGCAGGTTCAAATCAGATCTGATCTGATCTACTCATGATGTATGAAGCATATGTTAATTACAGGACAGATCGAGTGGTGCCCTGAATTTGCTTAATAAAGCATTAAGCTTTAATGATTCATTTATGCAGAGACATTGGCTTTAAACTTCATTTTAGGTGCCTGCATCATCAATGTTTTTCTTAGGACTGAGATGCTCTGTGTGTCTCCCAGAATCCACTGTAGCCTCAGTGAAAGCCTTCAGCCTCCATTAAAGTTGAGTTTGCAGAGCAGCAGGCAGCGTGACCTCCTCAGGAGTTCATATGTTTGACCAAAAACATTGATGTTAAAGCTCAACTTTGATGCTGTCTGGGGGATTTTTGGTTTTCTGTCACCTGAACGGATATTAAATTTTCACGCTTGGCGTCGTACAGTAAACACACCACATGCAGTACTCGGAGTTTGTGTATTTTAAAAAAGTCTATGTGAGGTCATTTTGTAGTCTGTGTGTTTGTGTGTGTGTGGAGGAGGAGGGGTGTTTCCTGCCAAAACTGGTGATTTCTTCTCTATTTTTTTTGTGGGGTGGCATGATGTGTTGTGTTGTGAGCACTGTGTGCTGTGGCAAGGCAATGCAGCTGACTGATCCATCCATCATCAGCTCGTAGTCTCTCTGCTGCGCGCTCCTCAAACTCGGTTTTTGTTTGGAAACCATCCATCATATTCTTGAGCATGACACTCTGGCAAAAAGACATCCCGGTCATGACTGCGTGTGTGTGTTTTTACTGGTATGTGCTCGTGTTTCTGCTTTGGATGAAAAAAGAAAAACCTGGTTGTAATATTGTACTTGGACATTTTTACATGGCTGAATCCATCAGGAGAGTAAAGAAAGATTTTTTGTCTATTTGGTCATTGCAATTATGATGAAGAAGCTGCTGTTAGGACTTAAGGTTTAAAGTAAATATAATCTATAAATGGAGACGGGGAGGCAAGGTGTCAGCAACTTTGTCCCGCATTGCCAAAATATGCATTAAACAAAGAATTTAGACGTATTCGTCATCAGGCAGAATATTAACAGTGATTCTTTAACTGCCCCCTCCCCCCAGCATACCTCTCTGAGTAATGATCTATTTAAAGAGTTTTCATGGAATCAGCCCTCTGTGATAACAAGAGCTAGTGTTACTCTGAAAACAGCTTTAAACTCAAAGTTTAAGCTGCTTAGAAAAACTGAACTTGAAGTTCTTGAAGTTTTCAAAACAATGATTTAAAAATGATAATATGGTCTTTAGCTGACCCGCGCAGAAGACATCAACATGTTAGGGAGGATTCACGTGTATCCATTTCAAGCTTAAATGGTCTCGGCTCTTAGTTGCTGTGAGTGATGTGATGCTAAATATTGCTACAGCAAGTAGTGGATTTGTTGACTTGCTTCTGAAAAGTTGAGAAATTGTATTCAGTAAGAAAGGTCCAACATTACCTCTAGTCAATAAAATCACATTATGGGTATATCCTGAAACTGTGAAGTTAATGTACAGATGTTGTTTAGTGTTGAAAGGATGAAGAAGTTGATAATTACTAAAAGTTTGTTTTTAGCAACAGGAGGCTAGCTTGGTTCACGTTAGCTGCTAAACTCTCTGTTAGCTTACTCATCTCTTATCGATTGCTGTTGCTATGACAACTATGCCAGCAACAATAGACAACCAAATGTCAGCAGCGGTGTTGTGGTCATTACTCAAGAAGAGTAACGTATTACAAAGAGTACGTTACTTAATTACTCGCCGAAGAAAGTAATTTGTTACACTACTTGTTACATTAATTTATCGTACTCTGTAAAATTACCCGAAATACACTGTCACATAATTACATGTAAACAATATAAACTTGTTTATATTTTCCCACAAACCAAAACAAATCTACATCCTAATGAGGACACACATGAGATCTTTCTATTGGTTTTGAAAAGCAAGCATGTCTGATGTTTTTTTCTTTCTATCTGCACAGATAACAGATAAAGTTCTTCTATTAGCTGCAAAGAATACAGAATCTAGCACAGTAATTACAGTAATTAAAGTAAAAGTATTTACTGAAAAATGTAATGTGATGTCGAGGGACCCCCTTATAATAGTGGCAGTGGAGCTTCCATGACTGGTCATGCTAAAGGGTGCTTTGCATGGTGAGATACAGAGTGAGGATTGAAAGATCCTGCCTTCAAACACTGGGTTTGAAACACTTTTCTGTCAGACTGTGAACAAGTTTCATTTTTTTCTGAAACTGGTTATTTTAACATGGGAGTATATGAGGACTGACTCATTTAAAATAAAACCAAAAGTTTGAAAGAAAGAGTTTTGATGTCTTTACATCCAACAGTTTAGCTTCCAAAGTAAAGAACCTTTGTTGTGCAGTTGGTCTATAAAAATGAATTAAACAGTTTGAATTGTGAGGTTTTTTAAGTGATGTATAATTCAGAGGGTCGGGATGCTTTGTGCTGGTGTCCAGGGTTAAACTAACACCAGAATGTGAACGTTTAACTTGAGAGCTCGAACAAGCTTGTTCCAGCTCTGTGCTCCTCAGTCTCTATTTTAAACTCTAACACTAATAATTTTACAAAAACATTATAATTAGTGTGCTTTAATCCAGATCCTTTGAGACAATACTATAAAGTTTTGTCTCAACTACACATACAACTGAAGCCGAGAAGAAAGCTCAAAGAAATGGAGCAGAAATTCTGATGCTACAATTAGTTTTTTACCTCGAGACAGGTCAGACCTCTTTATCTAGGTCTCTTTCTTTCTCACTATAATGTTGGCCTGTTTCTAGTACATCTGTGGACTCAAAGCTACAAATGACGTGATTATGATATATCATGTAACAGAGAAAGTCTCTTTGTTTCTGCCGTAAAAGAAAGAAATCAATACCAGGGCAGTGCGGAGCCTTCAGGGGCCGCGGCGTCTCCCCTGGACTGACCAGGTAAGGGTTAGGCCCAGCCGGAGGTTTGGCGGGCTCAGAAATGCTGATTCTACATTTAGCTTGACAGTGATGCATGCCTCAGCCTCGGCGTCCGGTTAGCCCGGTACCTGAGGGTCCGGCCGAGGAAGATCAGCTGCAGACCAGGACGGGGTTAAGGATGGGGGGTGGCAGAGGAGCAGAAGGGGAGGCCAGAAACTCTTATTTTTAGAAGCAGCAAAGTCTGGGAGGGAGGAAAGATGAAGGAGATGGTGGGAGTATTTTTTATAGGGGTGGGGGACAAGGGAATTGGAGAGAGAGAAAAAAAA
>NW_005187439.1:3702220-3705808 GCF_000239375.1 Pundamilia nyererei | reverse complement strand
CTTTGGGGTCCTTAGGGACTAGTAAAGCGCTATACAAATACAGGCCATTTAAATGTTTATTTTTAAAAGTGTTTGGGTGAATAAATCATGAAGCAGTTTGAAGCAGAGTAGAAAAAAACAGTCTATTCTCTTTTTGTCACTAGAATTCCCATCATACAGTATTTAAATCAGATGAATTTGGGCATTAAAACACAAAATAACAGATTGATGAATTTATTTGATCCTTTTTTAAATTTCCATAGATACAATGTACAAACAGCTCCAAACATAAAAAAAGTGACTATTCTGAAAAATGAAGAAAACCAGAATCTAAATCAAAATTCTGAAATAATAATTATTCCCAGTGAAGCATTGCTTCCAGAGAGAAGATGCAGATTGTTTTGTTTCATCAGTTTTCTTCCCTCCTGCAGGGGTCACAGGTTTTAGCAGTCTGAAAGAACAAAATCTTACAATGTTCTGTTGGGGAGGTTTGAATCTTCATCGATGCGCCCCCTTCACTACTCCACTGAATACTCTACACACGCACACTAGCCTTCTTGGCTTTGATGTTGACCTTTGACCCCATCTTCTCAGTAGAGCATGTCGAGGGTCATCATCAGAGTGGTGTAAGGCCTGTGGGAGGCGTCCAGTACACGCTGCTCATGCTCACTAGATGTTGGATAGATACAACTGATGACAATGCGTTACACTGTCATTATTTTATTTTCTGAATTTCAGTGACTGTGTTTTATTTTATTTTAGAGTTAATATTTTAACCAGTATTTTATGCTTTCATTTCTACAAAGTAAAACCACAAAAACAAAAAACAAATATATTTTTAACAAAAGATCAAGAAGAAAAAATAAGATATTGTTTTCGGAAAAACAAACAAATTTAAAAAATACTGTTTGTAAAGTAGTTTTATTAAAGTAGAAATTAATATCTAGTGTTTTTCTATTTTGTTAAGGAACGATAACAAATCACTTTGGAAGGTTGGACAATTGCTACCTGGATTTTGAAGTATGTCAATGAAATTTTTGGAAATGTTTCAATATTCTAATCCCTTCTCCTGAGATATTACATTCAGCAATTTCATCATCTTCATTTCATCGTCTTCATCTCGACAGCTTGAGATCAACTAACAGTAAAATGCAAGTGATAAATCCTACAAGGTCATTTTTTTGTGGGGGAAGGCCTTGACACTTGGGTCTCATTCGGGTCACTTTGATTTTGACCTCCAAATGAAGTTATTTAGATAATCTGGGGGGAAAAAATTTGCTCTGTCAGACTCTGAGTGATGGCTCCATGTTTCTGCTGTTATCTGGGTGAGTCTGCTTTATTATTTCTGATCAAAATGATGAGTGTAACACCAGCTACCTCAAACCAAAATAAGATATGGTGTTTCTATCAATTACTTTATATTTTTCTTGATACAAAGCCAGATATATTTTAAAATTTTATCCTTTTATTACTTTTCCTATTATTTATTAATTATGATTAAAACAAAGTAAAACACTGAAAATGGAATTTGAATATAAAAAAAAGATGAGACCGATGCGTTTTAATGAACAATGCAGTTTAAAGAAAATAACAAGAAACAACAAAGAGCAGAAATTGTTAAGGAGGCTAAAACGCTGGCAGACGGTGCAGCTGGCTGAAAGTTAAAAATAAGGCGGCGGTTCTAACAGCGAGTGTGTAAATCCTCACACAGGATGGATGTAGCTGTCGTTATTGCTGTTGTTGTTGTTGTGTCCACCATTCCTTACAGAGACAATGGTGTTAATGAGCCTCACACATCAACCACAGCACACTCCATCCTCTGTGTGTGCTTGTGTGTGTGCTTGTTTGTGTAAATGTGTGTGTTGGTCAGGAGCTGTATATCTCAGCGTGAAGGGTTGCTTTAGCTGATATTTGTCGTGAATTGTCTTTTCAAGTAGCTCAGACCGAAAAACTAATCCTCACTGACTCAGACAGGATGGATGACTGACAGCACAGAAAGGAGCTAACAAGTGAGTTTCAAAATAAGGACAAACATGCAGAAAAAAATCGTAAACGTGCAAACAAAAATCATAAAATCATAAATCATAAAATTACCAAAAACAGATATGAAATGACTGCAAAAACACCCAAAAGGGAAGAAAACCCCCACAAATATTCACCACAACCACTAAAAGACAAAAATGTATAAATGAAAATTTATTTGAAGAGACATAAGGCACACTGAAAAGCATGCACAATGACGACAAACTGACACAATGGCCCCAAAGATACACAAAAACACTGCTGAAATAAAATAATACCAGTGATCTTTACTGAGATGCAAGATGATCTCAGTGAGTCATGGCAGAAACAAACTGACAACAACAAAAACACAAACTTTCCAAAAATAAGATTCAAAATCATAACAGATGAAAAAATGCTTTGAAGGGACAAACATTGAAAAATAAAGAACACTGACTGATTATACAGTGACAAAAGCCTCAAAACTGCTGAATAATGAAATGAAATGACTACAAAGAGAGGTACATTGACTGAAAAGCAACACAAACACAGAGAGTCAGACCAACTAAATAACAATGAAAATGACCGGTGAATGACAATAAATTCTTATAAAGAGATGACAAAAGCTGATAAACAGCTTAAAAAAACCCCCACACAAACCCAAATATAAAGTACACTGACTGCAAATACTAAAATAAGAACCAATAGATGCAAAACAAACACCAAAAAAGGCAATAACAAGACACGAAATGACCATAATTCTCCAGATAACGATAAGAAACACACCAAATGACCAGACAAAGTGACATATATACATGGGAAATGACCACAGAGGGGTGGGATATGACCAAAAAAAAGAAAGACAACAATGGGGAAATGTGCCATGGTGACAAAAGTCATAATAATAACAAGCAGTAGGGCACAAATACTCCACACAGCAAGGCTGCTTTTAATTTGGAGGGACAGATCAGGGTGTTTTGTTTTTTTTAAATTTTATTTTAAGTTTTTAAAATTAATTCTAAAACTACAAGATTTTTAAGATATTGTCCTCTGACAAGATTTTATTAACAAATAACAAAATAAAATACAAATCACATTTTTTTTTTAAACATAGCAACAGATTCTAGAGTCAGACTATATAAAGTGATAAATAGATGTTTTCACAGCTGGTCTGAAAGCAGAATGACTCTCAGGCAGGTATGGTGCTGCAGGGGGGCGGGGCACTGTGGTGCGTTCGCTGTCTGTCAGTGGCCGGATGTGGCAGAAATTCTCTGGTGGAGAGTCAGGCTCAGGTTTGCCATCTGTCAGCTCTGATGGGCCGACTATCGATCCAGCTAAGGGGTCACACCAGGATCCTGACCCCCCCACGTCAATGTCTGACACACACACACACACACGCACAGGGGAAGGTTCAGGTATGTGACAGTAATGTGACAGTCATTTTCCCAGTGTGATGGCTGTCGACGTCAGCCTGCCGGGAAGTGACACAGCCATCGCTCCTAACCTTTTTGTCCTCCATGCTGACCTGGATCAAATCCCAACTATCTCCATTAGTAAATGGATGACATGTTGGGAGACTGTGTGTGTGTGTGTGTGTGTGTGTGTGTG
>NW_005187439.1:3700890-3702200 GCF_000239375.1 Pundamilia nyererei | reverse complement strand
TGTGTGTGGTGAGTGAGTGAGTGTGTGAGTGAGTGAGGGTGTGTGTGTGTGTGTGTGTGTGTGTGTGTGTGTGTGTGTGTGTGTGTGTCTGTGAAGAATGTGGATAATGTCTAATGTGGCTCTTTTAAAGAAGATAAGATCTGGGTAATTATTTATTCTTATTCTTTAACCAAAAACTGTAAAGTTAGACCGATAGCTGCTGAAGGACATCACTTCAAATTTCAAAGAAGGGTCACCCTCACTGACAAAAAAAGCCTTGTTTTTTGTTTTTCCATGAAATGTTGACTTTATATTCTGTGTTTTTTGTGACTTTGTGACTACAAAAGGTAGTAGAATGAAAATGACTAGCTTTATTAACAACACCTTTTCTCCTAGCCCACATCATTCATTCTGCCCCATCAGAAGGCAGAAGTTTGAAGTTAGCAGAGGTAAATGTGGGAAACCCCAGAGGTAGATTCAACAAATTATCATTACTCGTTTGGAAGTTGCATATATATGCATATAACACATAAATACTACATGTAAAAAATGCAAACATATTTTTCTACCTTAACAGATAAAGATAAGTCCATGCCAACTGGTGAGGCGCATGCAGAATGTCCATAACACAGATTTTGTTCATAACTTTTATGGACAGTTGAGTTCACCGGCTTCAGAATCTCATCTCACTTGTTTCACTTAGTGATGACCTCAAACTCTCACAGTTTGCAGCCAAATGCAAAGGGGCTTAGCTGAGAATTAGCACCTCCAAATCTGAGGCTGTGGTTCTCTGCTGGAAAAGGCTGGAGTGCCCTTCCCTGGTTAGGGAGGACTTTCTGCTAGTGGAGGAATTTAAATATCTCAGGGTCTTGTCCACAGCTAGGGGAAGAATGGACTGGGAGATTGGCATACGACATGGTAGAGCATCTGTAGTGACATGGAGGTCTTCAGGTCAGAAGTTAGTGTTGGTCTCACATACTAGGTTCAAAACACGTGGGGATCGGGCTTTTCAGGCACTGGCACCAAGGCTGTGGAACTGTCTTCTGTTGTCTTTACGCTGTCTAGACTCCATTGACTCTTTTAAAAAGCAGCTGAAGACATTTCTGTACAAACAAGCTTTTAATTAATTTTCTCATTGTTTTATATTATTATTTATATCTCTTTTTTATTGTGTCTATCTGTGAAAAGTGCTATATAAATACATTTTACTTATTTACTTACTTACTTACTTACATGGAATCTGTTGATTTACTGGGCCATACCTTTACCCATGGTCACGAGCTGCGGGTAGGGAACAAAAGAATGTACGGTGGCCCCTAGAGACAAAGCAC
>NW_005187439.1:3684575-3700396 GCF_000239375.1 Pundamilia nyererei | reverse complement strand
GTGTTTTGTCTCTTGGGGCCACCGTAAAGAATGAGATCAAGTGGCAAAAAATAGGCTTACACAAAAGACTCTAGGGTCCCTCTTTAAAACAGTGTGAGGCACCCAGACTGAGAACATGCTAGAGAGGCTCTCGGGTGGAGTAGACCTAGCGTAGGTGTCAGGCAGAGGAAGGTGTGGGCATCTTCTTAGTCTGTGGCAGAAAAAGGATGGATATGGATGGGTTTAACACTTTAATCTTAAATTATTTTCTTCTTTTTCAGAATATGTCCACCCTCTTCTTAGAATGGTCCTCATATGCTGTCATATATTTCTAACTGGTCTGTTTGTATTAATTTTACTTTATGTTTTCAAAACAGTATATTGTAGTAAATGTATGTTTCCTGTCAGACTTCAGCTTCTCAAATATGTCCAACACAGCCAGTTCTCAGGCTTCGATCTGTATGGAAATCAAACATCCTCTCCCAGAGCCTAGACGTCCAGCAGAAGAGCCAAAACACAAGAACTCATTGAAGTAGAATTGATACTCAATTAGGAGTCTCTTTAATGAGTAGAAAAGCTGTTTTTTCTATTTTCCTTTTTAACACTAATAGCAGCTCATCTATTCAGATTAAACAGCGTTGACAGTGAGAAGGTACACCGTCATCGTCCTGTCTGTTTTCAAGTGCTTCGCATTGTTCCAGAGCTGCATGGTTGCAGTTTCCGTTCTTTCTGTTCCTCCTTGTTGAATCAAAACAGGCTTCATGGTGACCTTTGAACTCTGACCCCTCCAGTGAAATGAGTGCCTCTTTAAGAGATAATTTCTTTTTGGCTGAGGTAGCGATTAAACCACTCTCAAATGGTTATTTATTTAAATATTTGGACAAGTATATATAAAGCAATAATGTTGAATGGTTTATGTACAATTCTCTAAGTCTGTGTGAAGACATATGAGTTCCCATATGAATTTAGAAAAAGGTGCTTTATTGCTGGAATAATTATAGTACCAAATAAATATGCCAAACAAAGTCGAGTGGTAACATCTGAGAAAAATAAACGGGCACTGCAAACTGCAGGTGAATTTTTATATAACCTAAACCATGCCATTAAGCTTTAACCATTTCATACTGAGTTAGGTATAATTTGTTTAAATTGTACATTTCCCAACTCATTATAAAATCTTTCAAAATCTTGTATTGAAAGCAAGGAAACGAGGTCTAAAAAAGTGTTTTTAGATCATTTTTGCATGTTGTTATGCGGTAACGGTGAGCAGAATGGTAATCAGTTATTTACACATTGAAATATTTTTTTAAAAAAATACACTGCATGGACAGTCCTGGGCACGCAGACATTACACCTCCTGGAGGTGCTTAGTCATGAAATCTCATGCCACGAAGCTCCTGGTTCACAGTTTTTGTGCTGATGTTAAGTTTTTTTGTGCTGCAGTTAGTGATTAATCAGAACCTTGTCAACTTTTAAGCACTTTTTGCCGCACTGAGCGACCCTGCTCGGATGTTTTACATCTACCACTTTGTGGCTGAGTTGCTTTGGTTCCTAAATGGTTCTGCTTTGCAAAAATGCACCTTACAATCCATGGAGAAAGATCTAGAAGGGAAAGTTCATGAACTGACTTGTTGCAGCAGTGTTGTCTTTCACAGATGTTTGTAAAGGCAGACTACATGGCTAGGTGCTTAATTTTGTTTTATTTTAAGCATGGAGAAACCCTTCAAACCAACATGTGTGGTATACCTGAGATACATAAAATAAAACACACACTCTTTCTCTCTTCACGGCCAGAGGACGAGGCAGCAGGAAGCGGGCGGTCCAGTTTTTCTTCTTCATTAGTGTTTGTGCCTGCAGGTGTTAAATAATATTAATGACCTCCAGCGTCATTACTTACCTCTGCGCTCGCCCTCGCCTCAAGTGATTTTATCGACTCTCCACTCCTCAGCCGGTGTTTGTGTGCGCCCGCGTGTGAGATTATTCTGCGGCGATATTATCAGGAACTTTAATAAGTTGATTAGCGGCGAGGCGCTATCTGCTAACTGGATCTAGATGATGATGTTGATTGGACGGAGCGCGGCGCCATCCATCTTTCTGATTGGCTAATAACTGAAATCCATCACTGTTTCGCTCGATTTACGCCGCGATGTGTGTGTGCTTGTACGTGTGTGTCTAATTCCCTCCACTTTATCTGCTTGGGTTCATTTTCGTCTTCCTCTTCTCTTTTCTCCCCTCTGCTTTGGTTCATTTCACCTTTCCTTCTGTCTGTCCTTTCTGTACATACAGCTATGTCTCTGTCTTTTGACGTTACATTCTCTGTTTTATACTTTTAAAATGTGTTTTTCATTCTTTCCATTTCTATTTTTTCGCTTTCTGGGTTTCTAGCCTTGGTGAGTGAGGCCTTGTAATGATTGACACACAAATATCGAGTGTACTATCTGTCAGAGTCAATTTGAGTAACTTATTCAGTTATATGAACTTTGTAATAAATATCTTTAGTGTTACAGTTTTTTAAAAAGTGCTTTACATAATAAAAATTGTGCAATATCAAAGCAAACGTTGAGATGATCACGTCTGAGAAGCAAGTGGTGATGTTGGGGAGCAAGAACTCCCTTTTAACAGGAAGAGACCTTCAACAAAACCAGGAAGTCCCCCCAGCAGCCTGAGCCTGAGCATAACTAATGGAAACTAAAACTAGCTAAAAACCAACTGTTTGAGCCTAATCTTAAAAGTGAAGCGTCCATCTCCTGAACTCCTGGAGAGAAGCCTGTGAAACTAATAAAGTGCTGTGTAGGGGTCCTACATCCCAAAAGTTCTTTACGATGTGATATGGCCTGATCTTTTAGCAGGTTGTATGTAAGGATACTCATTTACTAAAATTAAATACTTAAATTTAATTTTGGATTTCAAAGAGGTGCTAATATGGAAGCAAATATTTTTTCTTTCAAGTCACCTGAAGCTCCCTGAAGGCTTTTCAGCCTTGAGATCAACACATGTGATGTGGAAGGATTGGTGTTGAACACGCTGGGATATTTTTTCATTGTTGGGGATAGTGCTAAATGTATCTCATTGTCACTAATGGCGTCTATAATATGGCTTATAATGCATTTTGCATGTGAAAAGACAGGAAACCTGTTTTATAATTTAATGCTGACTGTTACACACAAAGCTGAATTTTGCTTTCTGTGTGTGTCTGCTTTTCTCTGCTGCAATGTTTCCACAACTTGCAGCAGCGTGACACACCTGTTGACTCACTGAGATGTGTGTTTGTGTGTGTTTATGTGTGTTTGTGTGTGTGAGTGTGTGTTTGCTTGAGTGCAGCCACCACGTCACTCGGAGTAATTAGTCTTTGTGCTGAGGAGAGAGCCAATACGCCGTTTCTGCAACAGCCAAAACTCCTGAGACTCAACCTCTCAGACACAAACACACGCACACACACACACACACACACACATACACAAACGCAGCAGTAGCAGGTAGATTAATGTGTGTTGTGTTTGTTGTCCCGGAGGAAAGCAGCTCTCTTAATAAAGAAAAAATAATTCCTTCCTCTTTCTCTGGATTGCCTTCACTTTCTGGAAACTGTGTGTGTGTGTGTGTTGAGTTGTTTGAAAAACACCCTCTTGTTAATATTTTGGTTGAATGTGTATTACATTATTTAGGTTTTACTCAGCCTGCTAGATCTTACTTTGCATTGTAGCAACCTGTTTTGTTGTTGTTGTTTTTAATTTGTTTGTTTGTTTTGTTTCTCTCTTTTCTTATTAGGGTTTTTTCTCATCTATGTGAAGTTTGAGCTTACACAGGCCACTGAGAAAAGCCAAAAAACCCAACAGACAAGAAAACAATAACTGAGACTTCTATTAGGAATAGCATATTTCCAAATAATGTCAATTCAATTACAGGATTATTATCAAATTAAGCTAATTACATTATTTTACCTTCTCCTGAGTGTTTGATTTAATTTATTGTTCATTTACTGTTTATATTTTGTACCAAAAATAAACTGTTCACTGTTTGGATGGATTTTGAAATCTTACCAGAAGTCCTAGTGAAATCTTTACGATTTGTACTGAACTCAAAGAACTGCAGAAAATCAACAAAACAGAGGTTTATGTAAAAGCCCAGAGGCAAGATAACAAAATCACCATCAAAGTTGTCAGTGATTGTTCCTATTGCACCTATTATCTGCACAAAACCTTTAAAACCTGTAGCATTACCTTCACATTATCGCAAGTGTTTTATAACAACAGAAAGCCTGTCAGAAAGTTGCCATTTGAATACATTAAAACTTAGTTAATTATGAATACTGGTCTATATTAAACTATATGTAGTAGTTAAATTCTTACTATCTTTGCAATATATTAATGAGCTGTTCTCATTTGACTTTATCTTGCTGATTAGCTTCTACATTTAGTGATGAGTTAATAGTTTCTTTTCTTTTCTTTATCGGAATCTGCAAAAATCTAGTGGCTAAAGATGAAGAAACACAGTGGAGTAAAAGACTCATGGTGCAAATGCACCTCTTTGCACCACTGCTGCATGCTGCATCCAGTCTGACTCGTACGGTAACTTTATCTCCTGCATCGTTTTCCTTCTGTGGTCACTGCTGTGGTCTGAAATCAGCTTCAAGCAAACCTGAACATCAGATTGGAGAATTGCTGAGTGTTTTACTGGGGCGAGCGTGCACAAACACAAACAGTTGAAGGAGAGTTGTATCATCATTTAGCCTTGTTTTATTTCCTCTGTTTCCTCATTAGGAGCAGCAGATTAAAGCTGCCTGGCCATTGGTCTTCATTTTGGCCAACACATAGTACTAATGGACCTGAGTGTGTGTGTGTGTGTGTCCTGAAATACATGAAGGTCTTTGTGCTTATGTGTGAACATGTTCAAGTGTGTGTGCACGCACCAGCTGACCGGTTGTGTAATTAGCCAGGTCAGGCTAATTGACCTTGTGGTGTGAGGGCGTGTTAGCTGCAGATTGCCAACGTTAGGCGCGCTGTGACTGTGAGCAGTGATGGATGTGTCTGAGAGCCCGTTACACAAGCCAGCAGAAAAACCAACAAAACCCTGTGAACCACGGTGAACCAGAAGGGCTTTACTTGTTTTTATTTATAAAGGATTGTCAGGGTCGGACCACCAACAAACAGCCGTTTAAAAACACTTTAAACTAATGTCCACTTCCCCTGAGCTTTCAACATCATGATTTTTGTTAAATATTGTCTTAAATAAAAAGTCATTTCCTCTTTCAAAATAGAAGAATAACATTCTGCTAAGTACCAAGTGGCCCCACTGTCTGAGTGAAAGGGCATTCAGAAATAATATAGTTCCAGCTGTTGTGAATATTGACAAAACAAATATAAAGATCTAATGAGCTGTGGTTATAAAAATCATCAATCCTGTAAAATGGATATTTCCAAAGATGAAACCTTTTTAGATACCTAAAAGGGGTCAACGGTAAGTGATTCTTTTTAACAGAGTCCATTTCTTTTGTGGGTCAGCTTTTTACTTTTCTCTTGGATATCTTATGAGTTTCTGTGTTCTAAAATGCTCAGAAAACTCCTGTTCAGAAAATAGCTGATGTATGATTTTTTTCATCAGTTTATCAGATCTTATGAACACATTTCACAGCTGCTGCTGTGACTGTTGTTGGGAACAAAGGGGGACGTTAGGTGACGTTGCTAACTAGCAGCAAGGTGGGGATAGGGAGGAGGTTGGGGTGGATGGATGGCCTAACATTTAGCATGTTTCATGTTCTGTCTTCCAGGCTAGTGATTCATGTTCCTTTGGTTTGACTTTGTTGTTTTAGTGTAGGCTGTGACAACTTAACAATGTCTTCCTCAAATGTAAAAACAACAATTTTCTCACAAAGGAGCTCTAATTTATTAGAAATAAAAACAACAAAGGAAAAATAGCTCCACCCTGAAAAAAATGAATCACAGCAACTTAAACGTTGAAGCCAAGACCAACTATATAACTTGATTATTTCAACAGGGAGCTGTGTATGTATTTACTATGTTGGTGTGTCTGTTTATTTATGTGCTGTTTCCAGATAATTGTACAGTGTATGTTTGTCATTGTCAGTGATTGTCAATGACCAGCTATGAGTTTATGAGTTGGTGGAGACCAAATCGGAGCTAAAACAGAGTTAAGGTAACGTCGGACTATTTCCTGTGATATTTTCTGTTTTGTCGTTGTGTTTTCACATTTGTTGATGTTGTTTGATGTTGATGTTTTTGTGATTTTAGGATTCAAAAGTCTTTGTTATTTTTAGTGTTTTTTGGGGGAGTTAGCCGCAGCTAGCTTTTTAAAAATCAAGTGCCGTGATGGTGGCAGAGTAGTTTCCTCAGTTCACATCGCACACTAATTTAATTCATTGCTATAAAAATATTTATCACAGAGGCTTTAATTTAAAACCTAGATTATGGGAATAGACAAGTACTGCTGTTACACTGTGACATTAATTATACATAAAGTGCTGCTTATGGTTAGTCTAAAAGTTCACACTACGAATGGTGAAGTTTATAATTTAAATGTGTGATATCTGACACTGATCCAGATATATAAATGGTCTCTGGTCTGAACATTGAACACACATTTGGGATCAGAGCAACAGAGAAGTGGCTTTCAGCTAACAAGCTGGATGGATTTGTTCTTCAGATCCAGCCCTGACCTGTGATCGGCCTCCTCGCTCCGCACAGATCCACTCTGAGGCGGCGGCAGCAAGTTATCGACGCCTCGTGGCCGTTAGAGAGACACGCATCCGGTCACCCGGCTGCTGGCGAGCCCTTTAACAAATGATGAAACAATAAAAATAGGAAGTCATATTTCCTCACAAAGGCTTTTTATTAAAAAAAAAAAAAAAGCGGGGTGGTGGAGATGGATGAGGCCTTAAAGTGACGGCGGTGGTCTATGACTGCTATTGAACGGACCACATCCTTAACAAATGTCCCTATCACTCCTGCCTGTGTAGTGGAGCTCGATCGCCCGCCCGACACTCTCTCTCTTGCCCTCTTTGCAGAAGATGGATGTGTGTGTGTGTGGCCTATGACAGAGTAATGTGTCCTGGCATGCTAGTTGGGTTTATTAGCAGAAACTAGTTATTTCTGGGGCCCCCTGTGTGTGTGATTGTGTGTGTGAGTGTGTGTTTCAGCAGTGATAAATGCAGTGTGGCTCCTGTTGATTTTATTCATTTGTCAAATAGCTGGAGAAAGGGTTAATCAGCTCTCTCCCGTTTTCTCTTTTTCTATTTTTCATCTCTTTCCCTCTATGCACCCCCTTCTTTCTCAGTGTTTGTCCCTTCTCCTGTCATTTTCTTTTTTCACCTTCAAACAACTGTTTTTATATTTACGTATTTTCATATTTTTTATCTTTTGTTTTGTTCTGTCACCTTCACATAAAGAAAAAATATGAACTGTATTATGGTATTTCCACCTAATAAAAATGTTTAAAATCCTTATTTCAGAAATATCTTCAAAACTGCAAGATCAAAATGAAAATTCTCGTGTTTGTGAAAAAGAGATGGTCTGGAGGATTTAGGAGAAACATTCAACCAGCTATTTCACTTCCATCTAATCAAGTCTACAAATTAGGGTTTAAATTACACCCTCATAGCTATCTAAGGCCGTTGGAAAATGCAGTAGACCCATGCCGTCACTTCACTGAATGTGCAGCCCTCTGCAAGCTATAAAAATGGCGATGGATTCAATAACAGTAACAGCACAGAGGCTGGAATTACAGTTTATCTCGATTGCTTTGGCTCAATTCTCACAGCAGAAAAGTCATTCTCACTACTTTTAATGCAGTTCTCAAATCAGTAACAGATTTCCTCCATTAGACATTCAAATTGTTTTTATACACACTGCTGTTGTTTCTACACGTACTTCGCTACCAAAGATGTTTGTCACTGTGTTGATGACAACTCATCAAAACACTTTGTACTTTATTCAGTCACAGCTCTAGATCGCTCATTTTCCCAAAGACTGTCCTGCATTGCAGTGTTTTCAATCTAGTTACTTCAAGTTTTGTTCAAATATGTGTAAAAGAGCAAATACAATAACGCACTGAAATACAGATTTTCACTGTTGCGCCAGAGCCGCTCACCCAAATTTCTCTTTTAAGCACATCCCAAGGATGCTCCAGTGTACTCAGATCTGGTGACAGTGGAGACCATTACAGTGTTTTTCAGTCTTCTGCTGTCTAATTTTGGTGAGTGTATGCAAAACTTAGGCTCTGTTTCCTGCTCTTAGCTGACAGGTGCGGCCCCACAGGTGTGGTCATGTGCTGCTATAGCTCATATGCTTCAAGGTCAGATGTGTTGTCTTTTCAGAGGTGCTCTGCTGCATGGCGTGTTTGTAATGAGTGGTTGGGTGAGTTTTTCTTGCCTTCCATACAACTCAAAGTACTCTGGCCATTCTCCTCTGACTTCTGACATCAACAACCTATTTTCACCCAGAGAACTGCTGCTCACTGGATATTTTCTCATTCACACCATTCCCCATAAACCCTGAGATGGTTATATGGAAAAATATCAGTACATCAACAATGTCTGAAGTACACCAGGCCATCTGACATCAACACCAAGCCACGTTCAGGCATCTTTCTTCCTTATTCGGTGCTCGGTTTGAACTTCAGCAGGTGATAAATGGTTTGAGTCGCTGCTGATGTGAAAGGCTGATTAGATATTTGGATTACTGTGACAGTGGAACAGGTGTACCTAATAAAGTGGCTGCTGAATGTGTAGTGTGACTTTTTTGGACTATACAGTAGTTGGTGCTATGTTCTCAGATTGTGTCTGTTTTCTGATCCTTTTAGTTTAATAATCATTATTTTTGCTTTTTTCCATTTCATTAATTTCATAACGTTAAAAAAAAAACACATTTAATTCACATTTAATTGTTGTTTCTGAATTGTTTTACTCTAAATTATGTGAACTTGTCAGTAAGGTTTTGAGAAAGAAAAAACATTTTGATGACTTTAAAGGTCTTTAAAGGGTGGTGAAAGTTTTTTTTTGTTTTTTTTTATTCATCACGCTATTGTTTTTGATTGTTTTTTATTGTTGCTGTGTCTTTTTGCACAGGTGACTCTGTGTTATGAAAAATGCCTTAAGAGTTTTGAGAACTGCATGAAGATTGGTAAGAACGACTTTTTGCTTTGAGAATTGAGAAAAACTGTCAAAGGTGAAAAGCTTCAATCTGGTCTTTATTAAACTGATTTCACATCATTTAAAGAAAAATAATTTCAAAATCTTAGTAGCAATAAACATTACCTGATTTAAAGCTGGACAATTTAATTTTCAAAAAATTCTTCTCAAGTTGGCCAGATAGAAGGACAAATTTAAACGTCAGTCCGAACTGTGCCAACAACAGGATACAGCGATAATAGCACATACTCTGGAAACAGTCCAGATGTCCACAAGAGGATCATCGCAAATGTCAGATCAGCCAACTTTAAATGATGATTTTTACCCTACTATTCCCTACATAACAACCAGAAAATGTTATTAGTGACAATCAACACACTTAAAAGACTGTGATTTCTATCTGAAGTATCTTACAGTTTATTTGTGGCACGTCTCTGTTCTAGGACCTCCAAGCCCTTCTGTGTGTGCATATATGGAAAATCAGGGGAGGGAAGAACAGCAGAAAGATTTCAGCACACAGCAGAGAAGGCATCATCATGGCACTGATTACAATAGCAGGGAAAATATGAGCTGGAGTGTAGGTGCGCTGCAAAGTGGCTTGCAGACCTACAGCTGTTGGAGCTATGCTAAAGGTAAAATTTAATGTATGGAAGGGTATCCACCAACCCATCAGGTGATGTGAGCTTGATAAGTTGAGATAACCTGATCTACCAGGACTGCACACGAGTTTGACTTTGTTTCCTGCTGGATGGAACTTTATGCATAATTCTGCTGAGGAGAATTTAAATCAATAGGTAGTCCATTTTTATTGTGGACAGTAAACATTATATACACTATGTAAGTCTGACATATAAAGGTCTGCACTATGTTAACCACTTAACATCCACAAGGCCGACAATTTGAGGATAAGGATTAGGGATAAGTTCATGTCAACAGCTTCATATGGAATTTTAATGCCCATGGTATTCTCAAGTGAACGTGTTATGACAGAATGCCTAAATGACCCAACCTCACAGGCAGGGTTATGATGGAGGTTATGAGGTTAATAAAGCACAGAGAACGTTACATCCATGGTATCTTCAGCAGTTTTCAGGTTATCTTCTTTAATTTGGAGTGTTTATTTTTCTTCTATCTGTCATTTAGACAGCCCAACAATATAGGTGAGAGAAAAAAAATCCTCAAATTGATAGGCTATAGATTTAATAAGAATTAATAAGAATGAAAAGCTGAAAATGAAGGCACGGAAAAGAAAAGCAAGTATTAAGAAAAAATGTGAGGAGTAATGGATGACAATCAGAACAAAAAACAGTGATGAAGAGGAGGAAAAGAGCGCAAGGGACAGATGAAGGGATAAAGTCCGAAAGAAAGAAAAGAAAGACAGCAAAAGAGACAGAGCGGAGAAGGTGTCGCCAGGGAACCAAGAAAAGATAAAAAGTAATAGACTGAAACAAGAGGAAGACTAAAGCTACACACACACACTCGTCCCCCTGCTATCCATCCATCTCAGCTTGTGGAAATAAGGGCCTCCTCGTTGTCAGCTTGTTATTTTTCCCTCCTCCTCCTCAGTCTCTCTCTCACTGTCTGTTCTTCCCTTCCTCACTCGCCCGCCGTCCTGTCGTCTGCCGGCGTTCTGTCATGTGTGAAGGTATCGATTTGCCAGCGTTTTAACCATCAAACTGCAGCTCCGCTTTTTAAACAATATCTGACGGACGGAGGTAGGAGGAGGAAGGAAGATGAAAGAGGAAACTAGGAAGGGAGGACAGGAAAAGAGATAGAAGGGGAATAAAAGATGTAGAAACTGGGATGAAAGGGAAAGGTGAAGAGGAAAGTAATAGGGATAAGAGGAAAAATTAGGTGTAGCGGAAAGGACATAAAGGGACAAGTGAAGCAAAAGGGAGCAGAAGATGATTTAAACTGAAAGAAAAAAGGGTGTGAAACATTATGAAGTGCAATATCTGGAGTTAGGAGTGATAAAGAAGGAATGGGAAGAGGACAGGAGAAGACATTACGAGGACAATAAAAGAGAAAATAGGAAGAAATGGCCACAGGGGTGGGTTAGATGGGTGGGAGGGAATTGGGGGTGTGAATGAAAAAGAAAAAGGGATGAAAGGGAAGATAAAAGAAAGGAGAGACATGAAGAAAGGAAAAGGAAGGAAGGAAGGAAGGAAGGAAGGAAGGAAGGAAGGAAGGAAGGAAGGAAGGGGAAGTGAGGGCAAAAAAAGTGGAAGATGTTCCTTTTGAAGCTCCATCACATTGGTTTTACTTTCAAGGGTGGACAGAGTCATCAAAGCAGAAAATAAGGGGAAGAACAGAGGGTGGAGGTCGCAAGAACACATGGATGGATGGATTCACTAGGAGAGAAACTACAGGAAAATTAGAGCAGACAGATTTAATGATGACTGTTTGGAATTTAAGAATGTTAAATTTGGGAGATTCTGGGACAACCTAAGATAAAATGTCTTTCTGCTGCTTTGGGAAAAAGCAAGTTTTGTTGTTTTCTAGTTTTTTTTATTTTGATGCTATCAATGTTCAACATGTACATAGCCAAATTCCCCCTTCTGTCTCTTGTTTATAGTTTAAAAATCAAGATAACGGACATAAATATTATCTTTTGTGTTTGCAGATTATTTTATACCTCTTTAATATGGATTTCATTTATTTTCATGGTCATTTAAATTACAATATAAGCCTCAATTTTGCATTTATTCTTAAAATTTGAAGGATTCACACACAAATATAAACATAAAATATTTTAAGAAAAGAAGAGAAGAAGAACAGACGACAAAAGAGGCACTAAAAGAACATCAGCAGCAAATACAGGATTTTACATGATTATAAGTACAAAAAGAGAACATTTCAAGAAGACATGTAGGACATGTAGAAAAAGAGAGTCAGGGTGATTTGAAAGACAACGACTGACTGCTGAGAAAGACAAATAAAAGTAAAGATGGAGTGATAGAAAAACAAGCATTAGTCCTCTTTATGGATCGCTGTTTGCTCAACCAAAGTTTGGTATCATTGATCTGCTGCCAGCGTTGCATTTATCACTGCGCATGTGTCTGTGTGTATGTGTTCACATTTCCTGTTTCTCTTTAACAATCATGCCAGTAAAGTGCATTAAAATGTGTGTGTGTGTGTGTGTGTGTGTGTTCGATCTTCAGACCTCCAGCTGTGAGTAAAGATCACAAAGACACACCCAAAGTAGATTTTCCTTCACTTCAGAGGACATTACATTGACTTCCACTTGTTCCCAGGTGATTTAAACTGAACTCGAAACCAAGTCTTGATACAAAAATGTTTTTAAAAAAATAACAATGACAGTGATCTAGCTCATGTAGACCTGCTTTTTACCCTCAAAATGAAATACAGTCTACACAGTAAATATATAAATGTCCCCATAACATCAGCAATACCAACACACACACACGTGTCCGCGGGGTGTTAAGGCCATTCAGTGGAGCATCTCGTCCTACTGGTGTGTGAAAACAATAAGAGAGATGGAGGAGGACGAAAAATCCATCCATCCCACTGAGAGGGGGGGAGGAGAGAGAGCTCCATCATCTTACAAAAAAATCTTCTCTCTCTCTGTAGGTGGTTTCAGTTTTAACAAGCCAGTATCAAAGACATAGAAACAGCTGAGACATCGTGAAGGTCTCATTAAAAACAACAGCAGCTGAAACTTAAAAGTCCATCCATCATCCAAAAACCTGAAGTGACCATGTTGCACACTTTAAGCCAACATAAAGGTGCTAAAAACTGCAGTTCCTCGCATGGCCACCAGAGGTTTTTTTTTAACCAACCCTGAAGAAGAAATTAACATGTTTATGGCCCAGTACACAAAACAGTTTTGGTTTCTCTTACTGACCACAGTCACACAGGCCAAAAGGCTGGTTGTGGACTCAGGAAGCGTGTGTACTGATTAGTTGGTGAGTGGTTACTGAAGGTTGCTGGTTTTTATTGGGTGAAAGTGGTTGCAATGGAAAAATAGAATAGTTCTTATATAGTGTCTTGATGCATGCTCAATCATCCAGGTAAGGAAGTCCCACAAAGCTGATTCTGTTCATCTGGACGTAACGTTTCCAGTGGGAGAAACTTTTCTGCTCTACATGAGCGCCCAATTTAAATGCATTTAGATATTCATACTATCTAACATTCACACACATTCACACTCCAGTGGATGCATCGGAGGGCAACCTGGGGTTAGAATGTTGACCATGGATATTTCGTATGCAGACAGGAGCAGCCAGAGATTACACTACCAACCTTCCAATTACAGGATGACCTGTTTTATCTCCTGATATACAACCACCCCACCGGTGAGAGTCCTACATCAAAAACATCCCTGTGATTGCTCTGGTCACTACCAGATTGCTGTGGTCAACTGTATTTGCTTCAAAATTTGCAACTAGTCACCAATTTGTAGCGAAGAAGAAAAAAAAAGCAACAGAAGCCAGAAACTGGGAAATTTCGTCTTCGGAGTAAATATCAGTCTTCCATCCAAACTGTGGTTGACTGTAGCACTCTGCAAGGAGGTATTCGATGGAGTTTTTGACCAGTTTCACCTGGTACCTGCAAACAACCTCTAACAATTACTCACCAACTAGTATGGGAATAAAACTTTTTCCCATAACCTGCCAAGGGTTGGCTAACCTGTGTCTACTGACTCATGCAGCTGGCTACTAGAGTGCATGGTATGACTGCATTGATTGGCAGGAGAACACAGCTATAATACTATTTGTCTTCTAGGCCTCATCTTCAATAATTGGAGTCAGTGAGCTAGACCGTCCTTTTATTTTTGTGCTGTTAATGCTTTCTGAAACATTTTAATAGATTATCTGACTAATGTTTCAATAAGAAGAAATCGTTTGCTACCTGGCGATTAGACTCTAATGACCCTTCAGAGCAGAATGGAATCCAAGCAGTGATATGAATTAGGACAGAATCCCCCAACTTCTAGACACGGGTGGAGTGAAGATGAAGTCGAAGCTCCAAGTGACCAGGATGGGGTAAAGACGGGGAGGAGGCATGTTGCACAAATGAGAGTCTCAAAGGCAGAATGACAGAAGAGCACTGAGATTTTAAACAAGCAGAATGGAGGCTGAAGGTGGAGAAAGTAAGTAAGAAAATGATTGGACTAGAGCAATAATGTCAGGATGTAAAGAATAGACTAGCAGTTCAACACCCAGGAAAGCAGGGACAGTGCTTCCTTACTGAACTTACACATACAGTAAGCTTCATTATGGCTTGTTGTGTGGTACAGATGGACAAGTTTGTGCTTCATTTAGGGTTAGTGAAATTCTAGTATGTTTTTAATCTGCTATTCAACACTGATTAGCACGTATCTGCCTGTTTATCACAACCATTTTGTTTATGAACGCAGCTTGCTAACCAAGCTAGCGAGCTGCTAATTTATTATTCCCTCTTGTGCTAATATGTAATTTCTGGCTATAATAAACTAACACATGTTAGCAAAAATGAGGCTGCAGAATGGACCAATGGGCGGTGGATAAGTGGGTGGACAGTTAAGTTATCAGCTAGTGCTAGTTAGAATTTTACTTAACAAAAATGCACCAAAAACTTCTTTTAGCAGCTCTAAAATAACAACAAGCAGCTACAGTGGCCAGTGTCTACACCCACCAGTTGCTAAGTGCAGCCATTCTTCTACTTATGATTAATTTGAATATGTGAGTTATTAATGAATTTCCCTCTGTGTAGTTGGGATGGAGGGGAGTTACCGTTCATTTTTTTTCTTCCAAGTTTGCATCATTTTTCAGCCGTCAGCTTTGGTGTTGTTCTTTATAACCTCGACAAAAAGTAATTTTGATTAAATTTGGTTTGCATCAACTTCTTCCTCACTACAACTGTAAAGACGTATCACTTCAGTTTATGAAGTGATACTTCATACACTCAAAATTCTTCAAACTTTATGAGATATTCATCAGAGAAGTAAACTTCATCTTCATGCTCCAGCATAACATGAACAAAATTAAGCCATATATATGTTTTTTTCAACTGTCCCCAATGGTAGCAGATTTACAGCACTGTTAGAGCAGCTTGTTACATAACTGCCTCCTCATGTTTCCTGTCTGTCACTATTGTCAAAGAAAGCTTTGTTGCTTCTTTCTGTGAGTGAGAAATGCAGGCATGAAGAATCAGATCCGATATAAGGAACTGTTGTTTTACTGCTCCGTGGTTAGATAACAGAAATAAAATAGCCAAACTTGACAGAAAGTAGCAAAGAGCCTGTTTTGATGGTTATTTGCATTCTCGCTGACACCCGACGTGCATAAACAAAATTAAGTATACATATATGACCAGACGCGGGGTTTAAAATGGTTCATGGATTGATTTCCTTTCAACTTCATCCCTCCTCTTCTTCTTCCTCTCCAGCATTTCTCTTTATATATTTTCTCGCGCTTTGCATAATGTTATTGATCAGCTGTAGCTTTACACAGCCCATCAGCTGTTTACTGACAGAAAAATAAGCTTTAAGTGGGGAGAAGAGATGCAATGAGACCAGAGCCTATTTTAGTCTGTTTTATTCTTTTCTCTGCTGATGTGGGAGGTAGGAAGTTTCTAACTTTCAACACGCTGACAGATAAACAAGCTTTCCTAACTTGAATTACTGGGAAGGTGGACATATCCTCCTGAGAATCCAATGAGCTTTTTTAGTGATTTCCTTCCTCTTTGGAGCTAAAAAGGC
>NW_005187439.1:3682655-3684203 GCF_000239375.1 Pundamilia nyererei | reverse complement strand
GTGACTATACGAGTTTAGGTAATGTGTGCCTGTTTCATGCTGGCTGTACCACAAAATACTCGTTGACCTTGACCTGTTGCCACGTTAACTCCAAAAGTAATCTTAAAATACCTTTTGTGCTAACATCAAGTGTAACTGTTTGAAAAATCCACATGTGTACAGCTGCACCAAAATATGGTTTTGCTCTTGTTAGTTTCATCGTCCCTTTATAACAACTGTATAGTGGGTGAATGGATAAATAATCCTTTTTTGGCTGCTATGCTTTGACAGGTGCATCAACACAGATGGCTCAAGGAGCTGGCCATCACCTCCACTAATTCAAGTTAGTAAACTGGACTCTGTGTTTGTGGCGTCAGTTTCACAAACAATAAAATATAACTATGTGACAAGTAATATGGGCGTTTGTTTTTTTTAACTGTCTCTTCTTAAGTGTGACAGTTTTATAGTAGTACGATGCTCGATCCGTTAACTGAAGTGCGTCATACACAACATTTCAGCCCAGCGTTGTTGTTTGTCCCTATTCTCCAAATTTGACCCATGGGAGTTTAACAGTAACATTTTTCTTCCTGCTGGCTTTGTTAAGCACGAAACATGAAAACTGAAATTGCTTTCAATGGATAAGGTGACGGACATCTTAAAGCAATTCTAAGTTTAGCACGTGAGCAGCACAGTTGTCAAGAACATGTAGAAAGAGGCTGTTTACAGCTCTCAGGATGAACCAGGGCTCAAGCCATCTAATATGGATCTTTTTTCCACTTTTAGTATCTTTTTTCATCTTCCTCCTCTGGTTTCTCAGTCCCCTTCTCGTTCTTCATCTCTCCCTCCTTCGCTCCTCCCTCTGCTCCGGCCTTCACTGCTAATTAGTTTCAGAGGGAGAGCAGAGAAGGGTGAGGGAGGGTGAGGAGCAAAGAAAGAGGAGACGAAAGGACACATGAGGAGGAGAGAGAGAAAATGGAGAGTTTAGTAAAAATGACTCTTACTACATCGAGGGTTAACCTAATTATATAGCATACCTGTAACAGCTACGACAACTGCTGCTGTGAGTATCAATATGCAGTGGTAACACTTTTCCAGATGGAATTACTTCTACATTTATTTTATTGCATCTACTAGTACCAATATACATCTAAATTACATATTGACTAACTGCTTATAGTGTTATTATTACTGAAGCTTAATACTAATGTAGATAAGGTGCAATGCAAAAAGTTTTTTGATTTTATAAGCACAAGAAGAACTATTTAATTTAAATTTAAATGAATGTTATGTCTATATTAAGTTTGTCTCAGGACTCTGGACCATTTCCAGAGTCCTGTTCATATCACGTGTTAATGCCTGTGCAGGGTCGAGGGTGGCACATTATGGTTTCTTTTCTTTTTTACCTTCATAGGTCTTTGATCGCGTGAATTAATGTAAAGCAGAGTTCTCTTGTAAATTCCCGAGGTGTCTGTAGAGAAAGATTCATTACAAATTCCCTCAACTCTGCTGCATGCCTTTGTTCTTCTGTGCACACTAAATGTGTACATTTTTTGACCACACGAATGCAGA
>NW_005187439.1:3667188-3682635 GCF_000239375.1 Pundamilia nyererei | reverse complement strand
ATCCGTTAACTGAAGTGCGTCATACACAACATTTCAGCCCAGCGTTGTTGTTTGTCCCTATTCTCCAAATTTGACCCATGGGAGTTTAACAGTAACATTTTTCTTCCTGCTGGCTTTGTTAAGCACGAAACATGAAAACTGAAATTGCTTTCAATGGATAAGGTGACGGACATCTTAAAGCAATTCTAAGTTTAGCACGTGAGCAGCACAGTTGTCAAGAACATGTAGAAAGAGGCTGTTTACAGCTCTCAGGATGAACCAGGGCTCAAGCCATCTAATATGGATCTTTTTTCCACTTTTAGTATCTTTTTTCATCTTCCTCCTCTGGTTTCTCAGTCCCCTTCTCGTTCTTCATCTCTCCCTCCTTCGCTCCTCCCTCTGCTCCGGCCTTCACTGCTAATTAGTTTCAGAGGGAGAGCAGAGAAGGGTGAGGGAGGGTGAGGAGCAAAGAAAGAGGAGACGAAAGGACACATGAGGAGGAGAGAGAGAAAATGGAGAGTTTAGTAAAAATGACTCTTACTACATCGAGGGTTAACCTAATTATATAGCATACCTGTAACAGCTACGACAACTGCTGCTGTGAGTATCAATATGCAGTGGTAACACTTTTCCAGATGGAATTACTTCTACATTTATTTTATTGCATCTACTAGTACCAATATACATCTAAATTACATATTGACTAACTGCTTATAGTGTTATTATTACTGAAGCTTAATACTAATGTAGATAAGGTGCAATGCAAAAAGTTTTTTGATTTTATAAGCACAAGAAGAACTATTTAATTTAAATTTAAATGAATGTTATGTCTATATTAAGTTTGTCTCAGGACTCTGGACCATTTCCAGAGTCCTGTTCATATCACGTGTTAATGCCTGTGCAGGGTCGAGGGTGGCACATTATGGTTTCTTTTCTTTTTTACCTTCATAGGTCTTTGATCGCGTGAATTAATGTAAAGCAGAGTTCTCTTGTAAATTCCCGAGGTGTCTGTAGAGAAAGATTCATTACAAATTCCCTCAACTCTGCTGCATGCCTTTGTTCTTCTGTGCACACTAAATGTGTACATTTTTTGACCACACGAATGCAGATGCCACGGCAGGATGGCAGATCCCAGAGTAGACTCCGGTGAGGCTGGAGACATTACACCTCTGGGCTGACATGGCCTCCTTAGACTGGCCCCATGAAATCAGGACCTGGATGAGAAGTAGTAGAAGTAGGAAGGATTTCTTTGTTTCTTTTACACAGGTTTTAAACCCCTTCCTGTGGCTTGAAATTGGAGTCCGGTTAATATTATTTGCTCTAAAGGTCTGTGAAATTAATTTTATGTATAGTTTAGAAAAGCCAGCACTTGTGCTGTGTAAGAACTCCCGATCTACACTGCATGTCTGAACAAAGACCAAACCACAAAGTCAGACCAATTAAGATTATCTAAGATTATCACACAAGATCACTTAAGATTGTCACGAGACGGATCATGACAAAAGTATAAAAGCTTCCAAAAGTGTTCCCCGGCCTCCAACTCTGAAGAATCTAAAGGCCGCCAGGAGTCTGGGAAGAATAACTGAGTAACTGTGGAAGAAAGGCCCCTGTTACCAAGGTGACAGCCATTTAAGCATTTAAGAAACCATTTACTTCATTGATTTGGTTGACAGAAGCTATTCTGAGGAGATCTGATTAGGTGACAATATCATGGTGGTAGAGCAAAGTATGGTAGTGGTATCATTATGCTGTTGAGGTGCCCACAACTGCAGGAATAGTGGGCACCTCAACAGCTCAACATCTTCAAGTCATCAGGAATAGGAAAGCTTCCTGGTGAAGTCAGGTTTGGAGACATAAAGCCAATCCAGAAGCCAAAAGAGCCCTTGTGGGAGGAGGAGGCAACATCTGATGTACCATTCTGTGATGCCTACGAACAGCCAGTACAAACATTTTGATGTGTGTGTGAAGCTAACACTGAGTTACAGAACAGGGATGCTTATGTGTCTTGTTTGACCCCAGGTCTTTAAAAAAGACTTAATGAGTTAAAGAATGGTCCGAACAACCAAAAGCTTTTCACTCAAAACAACTAAAGGAAAAAACCTGGAAAAACAAGAGCACTTTAAATAAAACAATGTCTGACAGAGGAAACTCTCCTCTTCTCTCCTCTCAGTTAGGACTCTAATTGGACGATGAGAGGAGCCCGCTGAGGTTGTTTGGCATTCGTGTGTGTGCGTGTGTGTGTGTGTGTGTGTGTGTGTGTCAGCATTTCGATTTTCTTGCACCATCCCTCTCTTTTCTTGGTTGTTTTAAGGATGAAGAGGAGGAGGAGAAGGTGGAGGAGGTGTCACCACAACTGTACTTGCCAGTGGTGACAGGACAGCAGCTGCTCTCTCTCTCTCTCTCTCTCTCTCTCCCTCCTCATTGGTCTGGATGAACGAAACTCAGGGGAAATCATCACTATGTTTACACCGGCCCCTCCCTCCTCCCACGCCACCCACCATCTCTGTCCCATAACCCCCTGCTGCCCTGGCCCATCTAACCGCCCACCCCACCCCATCCCATATCTCTGTTTTCCGCCCCATGATGGTGGCTGTTAGACAGATAGAAAGCAATACCCCCCACAAACCCTCCCCTTAACTCTCTCTTGTAAATTTGTGAGCTCCGCGAGCATCTGAAGAAAAGAAGAAGGAGGAGATGGAGGGAAAGAGAAAATGGCCAGCAATTGGTGGTGATGTGATGAGGGAGGAGGGGGAAAGTAAAGGCCAGACAATTGGTGGTGAGGGATGTGCAAGAGAGGGATGAAGGGGGGAGAATGAGGCCTTGAGAGGGCGATCAATGCGATGTTCACCTGCCGTCCACCTCCCCAATTTAAAGAGAAGGCGCTCTAACGATTTCCCCGGCCGGCTCCCACCGACTGATGGAGCTCGGGAGGAGAGGAGGTGTAGAGAAAGTAGAAAAATTAGGCTTCGACGCAGCAATGCATATAAATGGGAGCGAGGCTGTCAGAAAATTAGCTTTTAATGATGGAATGCATGTAGTTAAGACAGAAACAGAGTCGGGAAATAGCTTTTAATATGTGTGGGTGGTGAAAGAAGTGGAGGCAGAATGAGGCTTTCAACGCAGGGCCGCATACAGATGGGAGCAAAATTACTGGACAATTAGGTGTTAATGACAAAATGCATACAGAGAGAGAAATTTGGGTTTAATGCAATAGCGTTTGTAAGAAAGAAGCAGAGGAAAATAAGCTTTTAATACACGGCTGAATTTAAATGGGACAAAGATCACGGGAGAATTGATGCACACAGTTAAGCGAGAAGAAATTAGTTTTACATTAACCTTCCCACAAGACACACTACAGTTAAAAAAATGTAATACACAAATGTATGCACAAAGATAAAGAAGAAACTTTAAACTGTAAATCCTCTCAAAATTGAAACAACATTTTTTGTGTTTGTTTGGGGGTTTTTTGGTAAACGCAAGTTTTGGTAAAATTTTAAACAAGCATACTCCCCATATATGTGAAATATTCAAGACACATTACCTATTAATCTGCACATTTTCCCATTTTTGTTTTGTTTACTGCGTTCTTCATCACAATGATATTGCAATCAAAGATTTTCAGTTTGTAAAGAGAGAAAAGATCCACATTTATAAGCAAAAGAAATCTTTTCATTACTCACATAACTAAAAAAACAGTTCAGGTCCCACAGAGTTTTTAAAAATCGTATTTTATGTTATCTTAATAAGATAAGATTAGATAAGAATAAAAGTTTAGGGTTAGGGTTATTCGGTTAGGTCTGACGATGAGGATGACAACTTTTCATTTTGGACATATAAAACAATCAAATCAATATATATACCTGCCTATACATGTACACGTACACATATATGTGTGTGCAAGGAAATGAAGCAAAATCTAAATAACATGAAAAAAACACTAAACACCTTTCCTAATTAGATATATTCCAATTACTTTTGAGCATCTGAAAATGGGGGGCTATACCACAGGTGGGACTTTTACCAAAAAACAATTCAAGTAACTCGCTGACTTCAAGATGAATGATCTATCCAACAACTTTGTGATTAGCTCTATAATTTTACAGGCAGCTGATATCAAGCACGAAGTCTCTTGGTCCATGTGTGTCGATATGTAATTTGGTTCAGTGGCAGTCTCAGTCTGCTCAGTTCTACAGTGTTAGATGTCAAAGTGACTGGTAGAAATGTCAGCAGACTAATTCCTGGGCATTTACTAGAGCTGGTGGCCCCAGCGATTCTGAATTTGAATTGACTGTGTGTCATTGCCATAATATCAAAGCTACAATAAGACACACTGATATAACTGACCGCCCATCCTCCTCCTCCGGCTTGTTCTGCCTTTGAGACATGTGACTATTCACGTTCCCGCTCTCCTGCCCCGACCTGTCAGCCCTGTCAATATGATTATTCCTGCTTCTAATTGAAGTCAGAGATGAGAAGGAAGGATGAGGTGGGGAAAAGAAGGAAGCTGTCGCTTTAAAGGAGGATGGAGGGGAGTGTGAGACTCCTCTGCACATGTTAAGAGTATTGAAAATGTGGGCCTGAATAGGTAAAGGTGAGGAAAGAACATGACTGTTAGTTACCTTATGTTTTAGTTCGAAAAAACCTGTAGATTTGAAAACTCTGGACTTCTACTCAAGTAAGACTGAATCCAGTTCCACTGTCTTTCGGATGTACTCACAAAAATAATATATCCTGTCATATTAGGCATTGCAAAATTTTGTAATTCTAATGTTAGTGTTTAATGTTAGCTTTTTATAGATGTTTCAGTATGGTGTCAATTAAAGGAGATATCCCTAATATGGTCACAGTTTTATTCACTATCACTTAAAACTAGAGACTGAGCCCAGAACGTCATCAGGAAAGTGCTAACAGGGGTCACAGATGAAGGGAGTTCACCCTTTTCTACAGACTTCTGTACAACCAAAGGAGTTTTGTTACCAGAGGAACTGCCTGCTGCTGGCCATTAAACAGAATAGAGGCTCTGCAGGTTGGATTCACTTGAAGCTCCATCCAGCTTTTATTGTCTATGGGTACACCTAGCCCCAGTATAAAGCAAATATTGCAGAATATAAAAAATAAAAGCAGAAAATTTAATTGTAAATAATGCAAAGTAATGTCCGAGAAGAACAATTAGTCTAAAATGAGTATAATATTTCCTTCTTTATGATCACCATTTACACCTGGGACACTTCAGGCTTTGCTTGTCCCCTGTCTATGACTTCACTGGCCTCAAAATGCACTTCTCCAGTAATACATAGCTCTAAAAAAAATCTCATGTCCTTTATAACTTAAAGAGCTTTAGAAAAGAGTACATTTCACTTCAAAAGGCTGAAAGGTTTGAGTTCAAACTGTAGATTGTTTTACTGAAGACTATTTCCCAAAGATTTTTAAATTGATTTTGTAGAAGTAGAAGTTTATAAAAAATGTGAGAATTACTTTGCTCACTTAGTTTACACAGTAGAAACCCTAACAGTGTGAGGAGCAATTATTGCGGACATAACCAAAAACTGGCTCTGCTTCAGAGAGCAACATAAGTCCACAAACTGTAAGGAGGGTTAGGCTGTGACTTTTGTGTCCACTACCAATATGTCAAGGACACCTTTTCCTTTTTATAAAAATCCCAGTATAAAGTAAAGACCTTACAGGAGGGCCCATTCTCCTACCTCGATCAGTGGTGTGGCTGGTGTTCACGTCTTTTGGCGTCTGTGCTCGAACACACCGAGCTATGGCATTTGTCAGGAGGATTGCCACTCCAGAGATCTGTCAAAGAGCAGGGTCACTGCTAGGGGCATATTTTAGGTCAAATCTTTTTCTTAACCCAAACCGAGGAGTTCTATTAACGAAAACTAACCAATAGGTGAAATGAAAAACAAAACAGAAAAGAAAAGAAAGCAAAGTGCAAAACACAAAGGTCTCCTGGCTGACAAGTCAGCGATTTATGCTACTGTAAACATGCCAACCCCGTAACACAGACATAGGTCTTTAAAAATGACTGCTATCTCATGGAGGCAAATATTGTTGCACACTGATTGAGAAGGCATCTGACTTAATGGTGTTATATTATCCTCTGGGGTGAGTGCTACAGCGCTGTAGAGGGAAAAAAAGGGTGATAACATATTTTTTCAATTGTATATTTTTTGCATTATTACCAACAGGAATTGTTTAATAAAATATAAAAATAAGAAAAAAAATATAATAATTATTCTTAAATAACAGCCTGAATACAGCCTCACAGTTGTGTATAAGCTGTTGTGGGTAGTTTAATTTGGGGTTGGTTGTGCGCAGGTTAGCTGTTAGTTCTCAGAGCAACTCTCTCTGTCTGATGATGTGTTTGCAGCTGACCTTTAAACAACTCTGTCCCATCATCCTCTGCTTCTCCTACAGAGGCCCACTGGGAGTGAACGCACACACACACACACACACACACACACACACACACACACACACACACACACACACACTGGATTATACAGAGGTAGAAAGAAGAGACAAACACACTCACATGCATGTAAATAGGGTTCTCTCAGCACAGGGATTCACACAGTATACATGTAAAAATGTGCACACAAAAACACTAGAAACACACATGCACGCGCGCACACACACACACACAGACACACACACACACACAGAGGCATCACTGTCTGAGGTTTGGTGGTAATGAGGCCTGTCATCCTTCCACGCAGCCTCCCTCCCTCTTTCTCTTTTCTTTCTTTCTTTTTTCATTGATCCACTAACAGATCCCCAATATAACAACTAGCAGTCACTGTGGGAGCATCCCCTCGTTCCCCTCCTCTTCCTCCTCCTCCTTCTCCTCGACACGTATCCCTCTGGACCATTTAAAAACCTACCACCACTTTCTCTCTCTCTGTCCTCTGCCTCTCTGTCTCTTTCCCTCTGTGTCTCTCTATCGTGTTTTGTTTCTCTCCTCCATCCTCCTAAACCCCCCTCCATCTCCGGCTCTTGGCTCCTTCGCTGGGTTCAGACAGTCTTGTTATATCGGCTGACAAACAGAAAGGGGTTTCTCCACGGCGTGCCGATGTGGAGGTGGTGGATGTTTAAGGTGGTAGTTTGTCCATCTGTCCGTCGTCTCACCTGGTGTTCCTGTGGAAAAATAAAACAACCCAGCTAGGAAATATAGACTCAGCTGAGAAGTTTCACAGAGAGGAAAGTAACAGGATCAAAAAATGACATTTCTGAGTGAGTTTATATTACATCTAAAATAAGCTTCCAGTCTTACAGGCTACCAGCAGAGCCCTTATTTATTTTATTAGCACATAGTGGCTTTCAAACCTTTAAATTATATTATTTTAAATGTCTCTATTTACCTTTAATTCGCTGACAGTGAGTTGCAGGTCAGAACAGTTGGTTTCTAAATTACAAAAGTTGTTTTAACTGGTTTCAAATGGAAAACTTTTTGCTCACATACAATTAAGCATCTACAGATGATCGTTTAACAAAATTATGAGATGAATGAAGGTTTGGATGTCCTAAACTAATCTTAAGGCACGTCTAAGTTTCCACAATTTCTTTATTAGTCATCTTTACAGCTTGATATGCACTGTAGCAGCGTGACTAAGTACTGAAAACATAAAAGAATGGAAACTTGAAGCCAGGATTTACATGTCCTCAAATTTAAATCATTCAAAACTACTCATGAATTCATAACAAATGGACAAAATAAGACATGCAGTACACATAGAAAAAAAAAACACGACCACCATTATTTCAACCAGGCGGTTTTTAGACTCCACATGTGAAGTAGTTCTGTAATGTGTAATTTACCTCTTAATGGGATTATAATTTAGAAAATCAACCAGGTTCAAATTAACCAGGTTATATAAAAAAGACTGAAACCATAAGCTCATCAAGAAGTTTTTACCAAGGTGATAAATCAAAGCAAAAACTTTGACTGAAGCAGGGTAATTGCAGGGACTGTGATACAGTCTGATTTGTTTTTGCAATCAGAGGATAGTCCTCGTTTCTTCTTATACTGTGGTCTCTAAAAACACTCTGGCCTCTCATTGCTCTCTGCTTGACAATTTTAGCAGACCACAGAGTTTGAGCAAAGAAACCAAAGAGACCAAAAAATAATCCAAGCAGCACATAATCTCAGAAACACAATGAGGCCGTAAGATCTGTTACGTAAAAATTGAAACAGTTTTACACCACTTACAGAGCTGATTTGAAGTTCAAAACCAGGACATCGGAAAGAATGAGGTAGATGAAAAATTGTAAGAAATCACAAAAATATGTTTCTCTATGCCAAAGTATCCAATATTCCACAGCTCAAAGAAATCAATCTTCGGTGTCATGTTTAAGCAGTAATTTTAGTTAATTTTAGATGTAATCTATTACGGTAACTGTTGAATTGTGGCGAGATAAAACGTGTAGGTTTAATGACATTTAGAATCAAATGAAAAAACCAGAAACATGACAGGAAATGAATGTGAACAATCTGAGCAAACAAACCAACGACCTTTCTGATTATTTAAATACCTCTCCCATATTCTGTTCATCTTTAGCTGCTCTGTTATAAACAGGTGTCAGTGAAATTATTCTCTTATTTTGTTAATTTGTGAAGGTCTGATTTTTCAGAAGGCGGGAGGCTTTGAGCAGACGGCTGTGATATATTTCATTGTTTTCTGTCGACTTCCTGTCTTCCTCCAGAGATTTCTGCTCCATTTTGACCTTTGTGTTCGAAGATGTTTTCCCCCCTGCGTGTGTGTGTGTTTATCTGTTTGTATCAGTGTGTGTATGTGTGTATGTTGTAGAACAGGGGAAAACAAATCACCCGCTGTAGTTCTCATTAGCAGCAGTTTTGTGTCAGTGCTGAGAGATCAGCTGTCAGCTCTCGGCCTTCCGCTGCAGCTTCACCTTTTACCAACTATAATTACACCATTTAACTGCAACGCTCCTCAAACAGCCACCCGTAGGGTTTAATATACAGCACAATTATATCAATTATATGAAGCGTGCTTGTGCCATTTCCTGGCAAAACAGCCCTACATGATGATGCTCCCACCTCTAAACTTCACTCTTGGTATGATGTTTTTAAGGTGAGATACCTTTTGACCTCCAAACATGGTGTATATACTGTATTCTCCCAGTTTTTACAGGCTTGTCTAAATGCACTTTAAACGTGCTTCAGTATGCTTTTTCTTCAGCAATTGAGTCTTGCACGGTGAGCGTGCATAGAGGCTATGGGCTGTGCATTACCTATTGTTTTCTTTGAAATAATTGTACCTGATGATTTCAGATCTTGCTGTAGCTCTCCACAAGTGACCTTTGGCTCTCGGACAACTATTGATAATTATTTTCCCTACTCTGTTTGAAATGTTGTGAAAAGCACCTGGTCATGGCCGGTTCATGGTGAAATGATGGTCTTTCCACGTCCGGATTATGGCACCAACAGTTCTCACTGGAAAATCTTCTGTAATCAGTGTCAGTCACAATCAGTGTGTTTTGCAAAAATAAGGCTGTGAAGGTCTTGAGCTCAGTTTTATGTGTGACACTTATTTATAGGCCATCAGTTGGTATTGAAGCAGCTGATATTAATTTATGCAAAGTGGCAGGATTGCTTTCTAATTACTGATAGACTTTGGCTAGTGTCGTGACTTTCCATACCTTTTTGCACCTGCTTTTCTCCATGTGTTCAATACTTTTTCTGTGTCATTTCTCATTGTTACACAACTTAATATATGAGCATGTATGGTTAGTTTCTTTGCATGTGTGGATTGAATGGGCTCTTACCAACATCTGTGCAGCAAGCAATAAGCCATTTTCATTGTCATATGAAAATTCACCACATCAGAATCCATATGAGATAAGCATATTTAATCCGAATTACAGTTTTTAAAAAGGGACTTTTATGCTTTTGCTGCTTGTAGGTGGTATATTGTTGTATATTTTTGGGGTCGTGTTCGTAGCATGTGTCAAAAACTACCTAAACAGTCATTTATGTTAGGGGCTTACAAAAAAACCCAAAATGTGATTTACAATGTAGTGGCTATAATGTTAATTTTATTATAATTTAGTGGCTTCTCAATTGTTCCACTTGATATGACACAGAATTCATCAGTACAGCTACCTGAATTAGCAAAGGGGATCAGCTGATGGCTGATGGTAGGCGAATGGTGAAAAGCTAGAGACACAAGAAGTAACAAATATAAAGACTAGTTCTGGTTGTTTTGCAATAACATTTTTATTGTAGAAAACATACTCATTGGCACTTTCCTTTATTGTTGCTGAAATAAAGAAAAAAAAATGTTTCTTGAAGAGGTTTAAATGTTGTATTAGCTGCAGTGGCACAAGAATATGTTCTACAGTATGTTACCATGACAGTTTTGGGGTCATTACAAAAGAACTGTGACAGTTCACCAACGTCACTGAAAAGCGTCCGTACAGAACTCATTTTCACAATTTTTGAACCATTTCATCCTGTGCAGTTTGTGCTGTAGTTTCTGCAAACATGATATGGTGCATAATGTATTCCCAAGCACAATGCAAATTCTATGTTCACAGTGATGCAATGTTAAAAAAAACAAAACATTTGGCACTTGACATGTGCTACATAGTTTTTGCATATGCATGTTAACGGATTTTAAAATTCTGATATTTATCAAATAGATGCATAGGAAATGCATTTGGCAAAGAAAGAATGATTTGGCAACAAATGCTACATAAGTGTTTCTGATGGCAGATTATACAGTGTCTTCATTATTTGTTACTAATACTAGATGATACTAAGTGGCATCATCCACGTAAAGTATTGAAGTATACTAATGTGTAAAACCATTAGCATTTACCACAGTGAACCTGATAAATACTGAACACATCGACTCACACACTGCCACGACTCCTCTGTTAAAGACTTTGTGTTTTGAGGTTTTGATATGTTTTTCCTTTTCCCTGCAACGACTTTGAAATGGGTCATTTCGGAAATGTAAAGCTTCCATTTGATGGTCTAAGAATGACAAATTAATATGAATATTAATAACAATTAATTAATACTAATACAATGCTAATACTAATATTTGAACCTGTACATTGGCATCCAGGTTTAACACCTTATTTTGATGGGTTTTCCTGTTTTCTTAGAAAGTTAACACCTGTTATTTAGCTACTGTAACGATTTCTGTTAATAACTTAATAGAAATTTCCAATTTTTATTACATCTGCATACAATGGAAATCAATCAGAAGTCACGATCTACTTTAACTACTTGACCCACAATTGCTAAATGCTAGCAAGGTAGCATTAGCAAGCTCATTATTACTATACATGTTAAGAATTACAATACTTAATATGTATAGTACCTCTTAGTTAACATTAGCCACTGGTGTATGTTAGCATGTAAACATTAGCTTGTGAGTTAATATGTTCCCATCGTATGAGCTTGCTTGGTGAAATTTTCAGACTTTTTTAGTTATAAGTGTGTTAAAAAGTACCCAATCCAACATGCTAGCACCCCAGAAAGAGCATGTTAACATACGAAAGGAATATAAAAAATAAATAAATAATAATAACAATTGGCACGCTTTCAGTGGGACTAATGATTAATATATAAATATTAATATATTTCTCCTACAGACAGTCTTGCACCATTGGCATTTACCAGCCCTCCACCTCCACTACGAAGGGCTCTTTAACAGGGATCCTACCACTGTTGACGATCACACACTCTGTGTATGGCAGGTTCCTGTCGTTGGTGTCCTGAAGCTCAATGGTGTGAACCACAGCCTGCAAAAGGAGATCCACAGAAGCAGGTTAGATACTTTATTTTAGTGACAGTGAATCACACATCAGTTTGTTTTAGGTGTCACCTTTAACATGCAGTGCAGTATTTCCACTAAACACATGACAATGGATCAAGTCGTTAAAGTCCCATTCACACAGGTCTTAAAACTAGGATTTGACCATCTGGTAACCACAGGTTGTGAGGGGGGAAAAAAAACAAAAAAAACAAAAAAAAAAAACGGACATTCCCTAATTCTTGTGTTCTTAGTTGGAATGCAAGTGATGGACTTGCAAACAATGTCTTGCTATTCTCAGGAGCTTTAATAAAACTATGGAAAGTACGACCCAAACCGGAAATAAAGTACTTTGAAAGTAAAGCCTTCAAAGAAAAATTGCACCTTTTTAAACATACTGGCTGTGGGGTTAAGACAACTGCAAATATTCTCACACTTTGTCACATTTATACTATTAATTAGGAAGTATTTGCAGCCAAAAATAGAAAACTACAGATAAATGCAGAAATCTGATAGGAATCAAAGCAATCACTAGAAGGTTTTTGGTGCAGCCAATCGCCAACCTTCCTTTTATCCCAAAACTTTATGAAAGAGTAGTTGTCAAACAGCTAAAAGATCATCTGCAGAGGAATGGCTTATTTGAAGAGTTTCAGTCAGGTTTCAGAGCTCATCACAGCACAGAAACGGCTTTAGTGAAGGTTACAAATGATCTTCTTATGGCCTCTGACAGTGGACCTCAGTGCTGATCATTATATTTTATTACAGTGATTACAGCATGCTGTAGGTATTACAGGTACTGCGCTGCAGTGGCTTGAATCATATCCATCTAATATACTCCAATTTGATCATAACACACACCAATTAGTTAAACTGCAGGAATGTCTTAAAGACATAAAGACCTGGATGGCTGCTAATGTCATGCTTCTTAATTCCGATAAAACTGAGGTTATTGTACTCGGCCTTAAAGATCGTAGAAATATGGTATCTAACCCTATTTTTACTTCGAAAGGCATTACCTTGGCCTCCAGTACTACCGTGAGGAACCTTGGAGTCATTTTTGACCAGGAAATGTCCTTCAATGCACATACTAAACAAACAAGTAGGACTTCTTTCTTCCATTTGCACAATATCTCTAAAATCAGAAATCCTTTACAGCACACGATTAGAAAATGTCCTTCCTTTCCTACCTTCTTCTACCCAGGACAGATTCAGTCTGATAATGATGAACAAAACCTGCCAAATTAAAACATATTTTCCGTTTCCATGTGTAGTACTTATCTTATTCTGTCCCTTGTTACATTACACTCATTATTTTCTCAGCACTTTGACTTTACTACACTCTCAGAGAAAGCCCAGTAAATTTTAGAAACCTAAGTAATAGTTTCCTGCCCTCTGCTGAGTCCCCACACCTCAGAACATTGCTAATACTGACCTTCCCTAGCCTTTGCATACCTGTGCTCATCTCTTTTGTTGCTTCCTTGTACCTCAAGATTAAAATCTTCTACTTGATTTAATGCTTTGCCAAGTTTTGCTCCTGCTGAATGCAGCCCAAGTCTGGATTATTTCCTGTACGGGTGGAGTTCCTGAATCTATACAAGAAACTAGTTCGCCTTTGGCAGACCTTTCAGAACAAATACAAGGACTAAAAGAATCAAATGTGAGCTTACTTTCTTTAATAGTTTGTACATTTAGGAACTCATTAGCTCTCAGTGAGGAGTCTTCGAGCTTCCTGAAAACCAGAGTCCTCCCATGCCAGCTGTATTCAGCTAATATTATTCAAACATCAGTACTCTTTTTTAAAAATAGAAAAATAAATAAATAAATAAAAAAGGGAGAAGGAAACAGAACTTTATGAGCCCTCTGAGCAGACAGGAAAATGCCTACCCCAGCTATCCTTTTAAGTAGGAGGGTCCAGTTTTGTGAGAATATGCAGCTGTTTAATGTCTCTTAGGTGCAGTTTGTATTAATTTGGAGTTTTGTGCATTACATGCAAATGCTTCTCTTTAGTGTCATTTTTCATCTTGCTGGTCATTCTTATTTTGATCTCCATTTATGGCTCATTCAGCTGAATTGTTTATGTTTTGACATGTTTGAATGGGACTGCTAATTCTTCTCATGGTTCTTCGCAGGTGATGTCCGTCGACACCTTGCTTCTGCCTTTTTCCACCCATTCAATTATTATTAGGCTTTTTTTTTTGCCAATTACAAATTAAAGTCTGGACAACATTTTAGGTCCATCTGAGAGGGCACAAAGACGACCATAAAAAGAAAAGAAAAACATTTCAGCATGTAATATTGGTTGGTTGGCAATCTGACAGTTTCCCATCTCTATTTCTGTTCATATATTTTATGCTTAATTTGTTCTGGCTTTGTTTTAATTTTCTCTTGGGGTTGTTTTTAGTTCTCTGCTGTCACTGAGGTCATTTTATGCATCTCTGACGTTTTTTGAGATTCTGCTCAGAGGCCCACTTGTGTATCACACCGCTCACCCTGCAGGCTGTTAACAGATTATTTCACAGTCAGGACACATTTGCACAAATAAACCCACACCTTCTCCTCCCCTGCAACCAGATGTAAGAAAAAGATTAATGGAAAAAAATCTTAAGTTCCACCCACCATCCCATCCAGGACTTTGCCAAAAACCACATGTTTCCCATCCAGCCACGGAGCTTTGGAAGCTAGGATGAAGAACTGGGACCCATTGGTGTCTGGCCCAGCATTTGCCATGCTCACCTAGTACACAATTACACACACAACTCTTTGTTACGTCATGTCATAACTTGTCATATTTAAGTTTGAGTCAACTACCTTATTCTCCAATACATGAATTGCTAGTGAGAGTGTGCTCACCCAGCTTGCTCCAAGGTGCTTCAGTTTGAAGTTCTCATCTGCAAAAGTTGTTCCATAAATGCTGTGACCTAGATAAAAAAAAAAAAAAAAGAGATTCAGTTAAGCTCGGGTGGATTTTTTTTCCTAAAATGAAAAAGGTTTAAATTTAATGTGTAGGTACAACTTTGTCTTTCATTCCCACCTCCAGTCCCATCACCAGATGTGAAATCTCCTCCTTGGATCATAAAATCCTTGATGACTCTGTGGAACTTCGTCCCTTTGTACCCATAACCTTTCTGCAGAGACATGTAAAAACATAATGCTGCAACACAAAGACCACTGTGCATCAAGAGTGATACACAATTATGAAACTGCAAAAAAAAAAAGAAGAATTGATCGTTGTGAAAACTAGATTTTTCCACCTGTGGATACATTTGTATGTCCCAAACATTATATAGAACTTAAAATATAAACATGTTGTATAAGTAACCTTGGAAACAATGTCAACGCTAATTTCTAACTTTCTGAGGCCTTTATGGGTCCTGACTGACATGTTGTGGTTATGATGATGGCTACATTTAATCGCCATCACTACCGTTAAATTTTATGTGTGTGTTTTCATCTGTTTGTCTATTCACATGCATGTTGTATTTGACATATTAATTTGTAAAGATTATGTACATTCACTGATTATTTCATTAGCTACACCTGTTGAATACTTGCTAACACACATATTTCATCTGCCAGTCTCGTGACAGCAGCTCAGTGCATTTAGGCATGGAGACTGCTGAAGTTCGAACGAAGCATCAGAGCAACTGAATGAGGAAGAAAGCTGCTTTCAGTGAAT
>NW_005187439.1:3666140-3667168 GCF_000239375.1 Pundamilia nyererei | reverse complement strand
TGACAGCAGCTCAGTGCATTTAGGCATGGAGACTGCTGAAGTTCGAACGAAGCATCAGAGCAACTGAATGAGGAAGAAAGCTGCTTTCAGTGAATGTGGCATGGTTGTTTGCGTTGTACTGGAGTATTTTGGTCGACTGGATTGTTTCTGCCAAATCATTTCCAGTGTTTAAAGAGAAAATATCTAGTGAGCGTCAGTTTTGGGCAAAAATGCCTTTTAGATGCCAGATGTCAGAGGAGAATAGCCAGACATCTTCAAGCTGCTGGAAAGGCAACAGTAACTCGAATAGCTAACCAAGGTATGCAGAAGAGTATCTCTGAATTTACAGATTGCTGAACCTTGAAGCAGATGGGCTACAGCAGCAGAAGACCGTGCAGGATTCAATTGTATTTTTCCAATGTTGGAAAATATTGCCTGCTTAAATAAGTCTTGGTTTCCGCTACAATATTTGGATGTACCTTGTATCAACAGTTCAGGTTGATGGTGGCAGTTTAATGGCGTGGGGGAATATTTTCTTGGCATACTTTGCCCCCCCCCCCCACCCCCACCAATACAAACTGAGCACTTGCTTTAACACCACAGCCACAACACAGAATATTGTTGCTGACCACAGTCTACCCATTTTCTGATGGCTGCTTCCAACAGGGTAGAAAGCTAAAATCATCTTAAACTGTTCTCTTGGGCATGAGAATGAATTCACTCAAAGGTCACCAGATGTCAGTCCACCAGACCATCTTTAGGATGTGGTGGAATGGGAAACTCAAATCAAGGATGAAACTGTCATGGCAATATGAACCAAGATCTCTGAGGAATGTTTCCAGTACCTTGTTGAATCTTTGCCACAAGGGATTCAAGCTGTTCTGAAGGCAAAAGAGGTTCCAACTCAGTACTAGCAAGGTGTATCAATTGAAGTGGCTGCTGAATATCTACCATAATCACATCAGTGTGCGTGGAAATGTGTATTTGTCCAACATCATCCTACCTCTCCAGTTGCCAGTGCGACAAAGTTATTCACTGTTAGAGGGACG
>NW_005187439.1:3653803-3666120 GCF_000239375.1 Pundamilia nyererei | reverse complement strand
AATCACATCAGTGTGCGTGGAAATGTGTATTTGTCCAACATCATCCTACCTCTCCAGTTGCCAGTGCGACAAAGTTATTCACTGTTAGAGGGACGACCTCTCCAAACAGACCAATGACGATCCGCCCCACCTCATGACCTCCCACCGTTATGTCAAAAAATACCTGGAAAACAAAACAGCTGTCATTTAATAAAACGTCATACAACATATTGTCATCCAATCAGCTCACTAATGGCCATCATTTTACACATGTACTGCAGCCATGTACTTTTCTAGACATGCGATGACGAACTAAGCTTCTGTGAAAACAGAAAACCAAGCAAGTCGTCATCCAGTGCCATTCCTCTTGTACACACTTTCAAGATAATGACCTTACCTAAAATAAACCCATTTCCAGAAGCCATATTCACCTGAAGAGACTGAGTTCAAGATACCATGTGAATTTAGCAGTCTTCTACAATCCCATTTACTTTTTATAGTCTGAAGTTAGAAGATCATTCATGTACATCCCACTGTTGCAAATAGTAGGAGCACTTGTAAACATGACGCCAAAGGAATAATCTCCATCTGATAAGCTGGAGAGGTTCAGATAAAACTTGTCAACATTAATTTAGTCAAAAAAAACTTCCATGCTCTTATGCAAACTTAACTCTGAGTTTATACTGAGCACTCATCCTCTGTGTCTATATGTAAGCGTGCTAGTTTTCCTTTGCAACCAGAGGCCGTATCAGCCGTAATAGGGAGTCAGTTTCCCTCTGCCATCTCTGTTGCATTTAAGTATCAGGTTTCTGTGGCTCCAAAAACTGACCAGAGCTCCTACTTTAGAACATCATATCACAGAAATGTGTGGTTTAATTAGAGCTATGCACCCTTTAAGCACAGTATAAAAGAAATACAACAGCTATAATGTCAAGACAGGATCTCATGGCTGTTCAAAGAAGGTCCTTAACATCGCCTTAGAGTACATCAGGGTTTGAGCTCCACATATGTTAACACAGTGTTTGCAAAATGGTTCTAAAAGTTCAGGTCTGGGTTTTATGCAGCTTTTCTATCTTAATAATAATAATAATAATAATAATAATAATAATAATAAATCCACTCCTTGGCACACCTGGTGTATGGTGAGAATTGAAAGAGTATGTAACATCAAAGGTTACAATTGACACTAAAGAGGCTAACAAGGGTGAAAACTGAGAAGAAACCAAATAAAGAAAAGAAGTGCTGCCTGTCTGATGGTCTGTATCTGTGCAAGATGTCAACAGGCCTCAACCCAAGTATAGCTTTTTTGAGAGGTTAGCCAATACCAACATGGTGCCAGAAAAGCTAAAGACACTTAGACACCAAATGTTCCTTATGTAAGAAATCTGATGCATGTAGATGCAACTGTAAATGCAAAAAAGAGAATAATCCTGCAGTCAAAAAATGGCCAAAGGCATGCCGGGTGATATACGGGTAATTTTATTGAAAATCACTGGTGCTTTTTCTTTATACACTATCATGCACGAGCTCCATGTTTAAATGAATTTCAAAGTAAAAGCAGGAATGTGGCTGAATAACCGAGTGTGAGTTTAACAGATGGCTTTTGCAGATGTTGAGTGGCCCATGCCTTTTCAGGGTCTGTGCATGTTTATTACAGCCTCAGAGTAAGGAGGTCACACATTTATCTAAGAGTGTGCGCGTGTGTTCGCCTGCGGACAAACGCATTGCGCATTAAGTTAATCTCAATGGACACGTATACAGCTGTGTTTGTGTGTGTGTGTGTGTGTGTGTGTGTGTCCCAAATATTCTCGAAGAATCACGGAGACAGAAGCCTTGGCCTCCTATCGTCACCGGACACGTCTCCCCTCGCATTCCGGGTGACCGTGCGCGCGTGCCCTTCCTGTAGCACAGCACTTCTGCGGGATCGCCGTGAACCCACGAGAAGATGCAGATCGAGCACGCGGAAAAGAAGCCTACGCGGTTTTGGATTAATGCAAATAAATGCGGCAAAATATCTGCACCCACCTTCTCTGTGACTTTCGGTCCTGTCCGTGAAACTGCGCCGGACACCGACTGCAGGACGACGGCAGAGAGGAAGAGGAGTGCGGGGAGGCTCGTCCGGAGCTCCATCTTTGATTAGCGGAGACAGGCCCCTGCTGCGAGAACCGCCGAAAGGGCGAGAGGATAAAGAGGCAGTCACAGCAAGTCACAGCTGGAAGGCTGGCCGGGGAACGGCGCTCATAACCCGGCTACATCATAAGACCACTCCCCCCTGTGGGCTGAGTCTGGACCAAAGACCTGCCTACTGAGAGGGAGAGGAGAGCAGACAGAGTGAAAGGAAAAGACGAGACTGAAGAGGAAACAAGAATAGCAGAGAAAAATAAATGTTACGACTTGAGAAAGAGGTTTAATGTTGAATAAAACATTAAACCCAATTTTGATGATTATAGTTTATGATGATATAGTGTCATGAAGGAGTATGCATACTGGCTAATGACTTGTGATCAGAAAGTTGTTTGTCAGTGTACATGTGGTTTATAGTCAAATCCTCCACTGGGTTGTTACACAGATTTCAAAACAGCTAAAATGTTATCTTGTCAGGATTGTATTTTGCCATGTGTAATAAAAATCTGTGCTTATATTAGTGATAGACTGTATATATAAGATGGATGAAGCATCTGTGTTTGAGTAGTGAAGTAGTGAAGGCAATGTAAACATGTATTCTTTCTGTTGACCAACAGGAGATGAGTTTTCTTCCATTGCCAGCCTTTCCCACCTGTGACTTCAGAAAACACTTTCACGATGAGTTTGTGGTGTCAGTCGCTAGTTTCAAACCTTTCTTCAATACAAAAATATGTTCAAATTGTAACTGTTGGTCCCATTTAAAGTAAACTAAACAACAAAGCGGGGTAAACGTAAGTGCAAAGTTACCTTGTAAGTAATTAGTGCTAATATGTTAGGGTGCAGTATCCCTTTGATTTCTTCGTCAGATACCATAAAGCCAACACAGGAGGTAGTTATCCAACTAGCTATAACGTATATCTGGATGCACCATATATTTGACACAGATGACATTGGCATGTCCGTTTCTATGATAATCATGTATACAGTGCAGACACATGACATATAGCACATATTATAGTGAGCATCTTATTTCTCACTTAAGTTCACTTTGCTATGTGTGTCATTAATAATAAAAGTTTTATGGAAATTATGCAGGGCTCTTTATGTATGTTAAAGAATAGATGAATTATATATGTTTCTGTAAGATTGTCTAATATACAGAATAAAAAAATCTAAAGACACAAGCTACTATCTTCCAATGAGAATAATAATACCTCAAAACAGGGAAAAAAGATTCTGTATCTCAGAGGATTATATTTTTCTTGACTAATTGACAAAGAGTTGCATTTTCCAGCATGCAGTGATCTATAAGGTGCAGTGGCTCGTTTTTAACACTAAATGAAGGATAATGAAGTCCATACAGCAGAGTATTTTATCTTTAAAATACTTTACTGCATTAAAAACACCTCAGGTCTGCTTGGGCTTGGCTTCAGCTGCAGGAAATAAAGCTGAAAAAGAGAATATAAGTCCCCGCTGAATACATGTCTATAGAGATGAATTATAATAGTCAGCCTGCCGTGACCTTAACACCACAGCAGGGACACACACACACAAACACACACGGTTATCGGCCTCCTGTCAAAGCAGCCCGTCCATTCGTCTTTTCCTGCCGCCGTCCGCCGAATTAATTAAGCAGAAATGTAAACGTTTTAATTGAATGTCAAAGCAGGACCTTAACAACATGCTCCTATGTAAATGAAAGTGACACCGCTTTAAACCTGTGGGTTTACATGTGGGTTTATACCAAGGTCACAGCAGCCTAGTCATATGCATGTGTGTGTGTGTTGCACAGCGTAACTACAAACATTTTAATTGAATTAACACCACTTGTGTACTAATTGGCTCCATGCATTTAAACCAGTAAGACTTCAATCAACCAATAGTGGAAGCGAACCCTGTAAACATCTCCAGACTTTAATGGCCACAAGAGTGATTCGTAGCCATATTAATTACAAGTAAATTAGATGATCGTTTTTATCAACAAATCAAGATTTGATTGGTTGATCATTTTGTCTGATTTCTCTCTGTCACTGATGGGTTGTGTAAAGGCAGTTGAAATGGAACCCATAGAGCTTGAGTATTAGTCATACTCTGACTTCCTTTAAGTGAAACTAAGTCAACTGAAATAATTGTCTGATACTTGAAAACTTGTTGGATTGATGGATTGACGTTTTACTTGTAAAGCAAAACCTGAGGTCAATTTACTTGGGAATAATTCAACAGTGGGAAAATCCTTTTGGGACAGTGTGCATCACAAGTACTTCCATACCAGCCTGGGGCACAAAAAATCCCCTCTATTAATAGTGTTTCTATTAAAGCACTGTTTTGTTTTTTAAACTACTAGGTGTTCCTGGCAGCAGTTTGGGACCTTCATTTTGCATTGTGCTGTAGTCTTTCATATTAGTACTCATAGGCAATATAGGATGATCAAACTAGACTTCACGTGTGAGGTGTGAAGCTGACTATGAAACCAAGGACACCCCATGTTTGCTGACTAATGGGAAGTAAGTCAATGTGTAGTCAATTAGCATAACCTCAATAATTCTCCTTTCTGATTCTAATAATAACCATAAATTGGAAAATTGACACATTGTTCTATTCACAGAGCAAGAAATCTGAGGCCACGTTTCCCATAAAAATGATACAACTGCTAAAACGCCATGTTGGCCCCTGCTAGCCATTTTAGTGTTGGCTTCACTTTCAGAATCAAAAGCTATGTTGACCTTTCATACTGTCATTTGGTGCTATTTTTATAAATTAGGTTGTTCAATAAAATAGTTTTTATTTCAGCTGAATTCCTGCAGCTGTTTTACTAAATTAACACAGTTTTAACCCAAATACATCAAATCTGAAATAAATATAACTATTTTATGAACCCATGTGTAACATGCATAGATCTAATTAAACACATTTTCAAAGAAACTATCTTCCCTCTCAGTGGTTTATAAACAGAAGAATCTTTATTGAGGTCATAAGTCAAGTGAATATTTGGGTTTTCTCTTAGAGTTTCTGTTACCAGAAGGATCTTCACCTGCTGTCCATTAGAAAGACACATGTTTAAGGCAGTTCTGCATTGAGTTCAGTTTTCAGGAGGGGCAAATGTAGAATTTATGGTACGACTGGTCTTTTTGCCTGCGTAGAGCCTACACAAAGGGATTTCCAACCTTGCTTGCATACATAATGTGCATGCACATAACGAACAGCATGTAAGTCAACGTGGGTGACACGCTGTCCGATCCAGATGGGGTTAAAAACTGTGCTGGAAGAGCAAAAGGAGTGACAACTGAGCTCACCTTCAACAGAAGCTCAAAAACTCTAAAAAAACAAACAAACTAAAAACTAAAAGTGTTTTTATCTTCCTTGAGAAGAGACCTCTTGTGGTCATAAATGTGATTACGTGTCTACATAGAGAATTCAGGCTGATGACCTCGTTAGTAACACAGTAGATAAAATGTTGTGTAAAATCTATATGAGGATGTCCTCATGTGGCCATTTTTACCATGAAGTCTGCTCTCTGGAAGCAACTTTATATTTAAAGACAATATAAATTATTGCATGTAGTTATGCCATTATATCAACATATCAGTGGTGTAAGTTATATTCACTGGTATCAGGGACTGTACCATATACACGAGAAGACTCTTATTCACTTCATTAATTTCAAGCATCTCATTGTAAGCAATCTTTTTTTTCAAAAACACTCGTGCATGCCCCTGCTTGGCCTGTTTGTGCTGTTGGCAAACTGATATACTTAATCACACTGAGAGAAATTTTAAAAATTAGATGTTATTGTTAAGAAATAAAAATGATACACTGCTTTTATGAGGTTATAGCTGAATAAATGCAGAAAATGGGCCATTTTAGCTCATTGCTAGGTGGTTGCTAGGTAACAAGATGATGTCAGAACTTCTGATATAGATAAGAACCCTCAGGGGCCTAAGATGTACCCGTGTGCCAAGGAGAAAACAACAACTCAATAAATAAATACATGAATAGATAAAATACATCAACAATCAAAAGTACAGCATGAGAATCAAAGGAGGTAACTGCAGTGGACAGTTTTCATATTTTCCATGGATGGCTACATTCATAGGATGATTCTCGTCCGAGGTCTGCTGCCACTCATTTGTATCGGTTCTATTTACACTTATCTTTTATCCTTTAATATACATTACTGCGCAGTTATTGTACAGCCATATCTGAGTTTGCATGTTTTTTAAATAATTGTAATCTAAAGTTAAACTGCGTCCATATCGCTGTTGAAAATGAAACTCCTCTTGCATTCCTGCAATGTTCTCACATGCAGGAATACACAGCTTTGCTAAATGAACTCTTGTTTATATTGTGTTTTTTCCTTTCCTGCAGCCGTCTAAATAATTAGCTTTTGTTGTAGAAAATGATGAATTTGGGCAGTTAATTTATTGATCGTCCGGCTCCTTTCGATGTGCTTTGCTTTAGAAAGTCATTAATCAATGGATGAAAACACCTAATTCTACTCCTGCTCTGTTTCCCCCCCTTTTCTTTTCTTTCTTTATGCATTCTGTCTGGAATGGAAAATCCCCCACGGCATTATGGAGACGAATCAAAACTATGAACTAAAAATGCTGGTGATGGAGAAGAAATATAAGAAATGTACATTTAGAATAAAAAGCACCATGAATTCATCATTTATATCTGCTGGTTAGGGAACATTTGCTTCAATGTTACATTTGTAATGATAAAAACAAACACCACAGCTTCAGTTCAGCTTAAAGTGGGAGTCATGCTGATGTTAAAAAAGACCTTTATATAAAATATTATGAATTTGTTCCAGTGAATGGTGTTACAATATCATAACTGGATGAAAATAAATGCTAAAAATTCATTTTCAAAGATGAAATTAAACAGTTGACAATGACAATAACAAGTGTTAGTAGGAATAATATTCACATTTACCATTATTTTGTGTGAGTTTTTTTTAAACGTTTTTCTCATTTAACACCACAAACGACCTCAGTATAACAACCAAAACATGACAGAAGCGGTGTGTTATTTATGTGCAATCTTCTAATCTCACATTGAAATACCTCCACTATCTTATCATGGGTAATGTTTATGAACAAGTTAAAACAATATATTGTCAGTCAACAGTCTGTACACACAAGAGGGCAAAAAACTATGATGAACAAATGCACAAAGTGTAGCTTTTTGACTATTGTACACAGCGAGCACAGTGAAGAGGAAGCCAGCATTTAAATGTAAAATGTTATGATAAATTACAAATTCTTACAATAATTCATAACAGAACATAAGGAACATGAGAAAAAAATAGTAAAGTGAACTTTCAGATCATCTCTGACGTCTTTAAAGGTGCATTTGGGGCTTCGTTTTCCTCACACTGGGCTCTTTTTGTCCCAGACAATTATTTAGTGGCGAAGTAAGCTAGGACCAAAATAAACATATTTGGTAGAGGGCGCAATTTCCTGCTCAGTGTACCAAAGGAAGTTCAGCTCATAGACTGAAGAACTCAGCTGATGTTGTTTTGTGGCTGCAGTTATTTACTTTTATATAGATAAGAATGAAAACTGAATGAAAAGAATTTCTCGTCTATGCAACTATGAGGTGTTGTAATTCTCCAACAGGAATGTGGAGTTTTAATTTTATATATTTGTGCATTGTTATTGTTGTATAAAATAAAAACAAATCTGAGACAAGTGCTAGCATTGTAAAATGTAGTTTATTAACATTGAACAAATTAATCTGTAAGTGTAAAACTAATATTAACTATTATAATCATGAAATTTTTGGCCAGCAGTTAAACTCAAAATGTAAAATGCACCAAATATTTTTTGTTCACTAGTATAGTTGTATAGTTTTTGCCAGGAGCAGGAAGTCTAAAAAGTCACTGAAATGTAAACAATAATGCTCAGGTTGTTTTTTCCCAGCTTTATGGATTTCTTCGTTTTATTAAAACTCAGCACTAAAAATTCATCGGTATTGTTCATTTGGATGCAAGAAAAAGAAAAGCCTTAGATCTAAAAGGAAGTGTCATGCCAGCGATTTGACTCTTCAGCAGTGACTAACAGCTAATTCCTTAGAACAAGACACACAAATCACTGAAAAAGGAAGTAAAGAAGTGGGATTGGGCTGCAGTGCTGCTGGCTTCACTGTTAAAACAATATTCCTTTTTCATCAAATTGAACAACCATACAAGGACATTTTGACTGATGTTGTGATTAAAATTGCCTTTTTGAGTCCACGTTAAAAAAAAAACCAATCTCCTAACAATAAGGACCTACCTCCTTGGAGGTGAAAAATTACATGTAAGAAGACCCTAGATTTGAACTACCAACCCTGTGCTTTTCTGCGGGCTACTGTCGACCCTGAACTTGTGCTTCAGCCAATCAGACGGGCTGTTGCCGCTCCACATTCCTCCATGCTGAAAAAGTCGCTTTAAGCCGACAAGAGTTCATTTTCAGACGCTTATGTTTGTGTTTTTGTTCGTTATCAATCCACCAGAGGTCTCGAGGATGACAAATGGGTCCTGTCAGGGCGACGCCAGTCATAACAACACACACTCATACTGACACACACACACACACATTTACATTTTCAGGCATTTAGCTGATTCTTAGCTGTTCTTATCCACAGCAGCTTACAATGACTGATGTACACACACATACTGTATGCTTTACGTGTGTAGGTGTAGGTGTGTGTGTGTGTGCGTGCATGTGCGTGTTTGTGAAGCAGACGGGTGGGAAAGCTTGGGGTCATGGATAACAAGTCAGACCCAAAACACAATGAGCTCGGCTGTAATCTGTCTTATCTTCACTGGTACACACGTGCGCACACACACGCACATACATACACATACACACATACATACATTACACAGACACACAGTGGATGAAAGCTGAGCGATTTGAACTGGCAGAATGACCACCTATAAGATCAGAAATAAAAATAAATATCAGAAAAACAAGATTTTAGATTGTTGAAAGTTCTTCGGTGGATGAATGAGGAGAATGAAAAATAACTGACAAGAAGCTCAAAAACTATACGAATTTTAAAAAAAAAATCTTTCCTGAGAAGAGACCTCTTGTGGTTATGGATGTGATTGCTTGTCTACATAGAGAATCCAGGTTGTAGACATAGCCTCCATTGCTGCAGTGAAACCTCATTAGTAGCAGATTTGTTAAAAGCATAAGTCTGCTGATGTCTGCATACACAAAAAATCAGAAATTCACTTTCACTACTGATGTTCATAATCTAGCTAGAACCCCATAGAGTTGAAACAGAAAGTCTGAACTTCTTCCACAAAGAGTGATGTAGTTGCTGTAGAATGGCAGTTTGCCTCCCACCAGGTGACCTGTGTAATCATGTTGCGGTCCCCCAGAGGCTGAGCATGCAGCACCTTTCACCTCTGGGGTACTAGTTGGTCGCCGACACTACTTGCAAAAAAAGAATAAATCCAGTCACCAGAAAGTTATTTTTTCCTATTTGCAAAGATGTTGCTCAAAGATGTTTACTTTAGCATGACTTAGTCATTATCTGTACTGTTTTTGGAAAAAACTATAAATCTTTTGTGATTCTGTACATCAAGAACAATCTGCTGGGCAATGAGTAGGAAGTGGAATGATTCTGCTCTGTCAGCTTTGAGTGACATTAGTGAACAAACAGCATTTCTATATTAGGGTTACGGGGTGTTATGACCTCCAGGAGTAACAAAGTATATGTACTGAACTGATATTTGAAAAACTTTCAGTTACCTCTGGTTGATGAACCAAACTGCACTGATTTAAAGAAAAACTGCTTAGTTGTACAAATGGTAAATGGCCTGCATTTGTATAGCGCTTTTCTAGTCCCTAAGGACCCCAAAGCGCCTCACACTACATTCAGTCATTCACCCATTGGTGCTGGCAGCTACATTGTAGCCACAGCTGCCCTGGGGCGCACTGACAGAGGCGAGGCTGCCGGACACTGGCGCCACCGGGCCCTCTGACCACCACCAGTAGGCAAACGTGGGGTTAGTATCTTGCCCAAGGATATTTGGCATGCAGCCAGGCTGCAGCCTGGGATCGAACCACCGACCTTCTGATTAGTGGCTGACCTGCTCTGCCACCTGAGCTACAGCCACCCAAACTCAAAGTTTTAGCACACAAAGGTGCGCTAAACTGATTTACTACAAATCACCAGCAACCTTTGATAGACACATGAGAGAGGTTTGCATGTAGCCAGTGCTGCTTTCACCATATTGGCATTTGTTCATAGTGTCAATAAAGATCATTTGAATGAAGTAAAAAGAGTCCAGTCTGAAGCAAAGCACTGTAAAGAAGACTTGAAAGACATAAAAGGGGGGAAAGGAGGGAGATAGTAAAAACTCAGTGTTTGGAGAAAAGGGAGGATGGAGAAAAGAGAAGTGAGAGAGAAAGGATACGTGTGAATTTGAGGGAGAAAGAGAGAGAGAGACTATGGAGAAAAGCGGAGAGAGAGGAGGAGAGAGGATAAGTGAATGGAAGTGGAGAGAGAGGGGGTGGGAGAGAGAGACTCGTGTAGAACACTCTCCTGTAGTTCTGGCTCCGGAGACGCGCTGGACGCAGCGGACTGTCCCGGCTCCTCTCGATGGTTCACCGCAGCCCGGAGGAGGGACAAACCTTCCACCGCTGCCCGGAAATCGGTGCCCAGGAGCCGCACACACTCTGATAACTGTAAGGCTTTGCTGCTTTGCCAACTTTCACGTTATAAAAAGAAAGGGAAAACATCAAAGGGAACTCCAAGCAAAACCTATCGGAGCCTCTCCGCGTCTCTGCCCGCCGAGCGCTGCCTCTGCTTGGACTTGATCAGCACGCGAGATCGCCGAGATTCCAGGGACTTATCCGGATCATCTGCTCACTTATTCAGATGAAACTATTCACCACGAACTGGTTTACACTGTAAACTACTCGGAAGTGTGAACGTGAGTGCGTTAACGGCTTTTGTTGGCTTTTCTAACGCGTTTTTTTGCGCTCGGTGTGCGTAAAATCCGCGCTAAAACAAACCATCCGAAAACAGAGACAGCGGAGCAGAGGAAGGAGGCAGAAGTCAGTTTATATTTGGTGTTTTATTGGTGTTCGAAGTTTATGTTCCAAACTGAATGCTTTTATTTGGTTGGTGAGACTTAATTCGTCACGAGTTTTAAAAAGAACGTAGAAGAAAAAAAAAATGCAAATAGAGGCAAACAATTCAGTTATAAGATCATTTTTATTTTAAGTCATACAGAAGATTCTTTTATTTGTACATCGTTTACGTCTGCTTATTTCAGTGGATGTAATTGTTTCCTCTTTTTAATATTCGCCAATATTCACCACTATAAAAACTCTTTCTACTTTCTAATAATGTCTTCTTAAGATGTGTAGAATCGTACCTCATTCTTACCATTGGAATTTAGATCTGCAGATTTTCTTTTCTTTTTTTTAAACAAAAAACACACCAGTGTGGACATCCACCTTTGAAATTCCTCTGTGAAAGAATTCAGGTTGAACCAGTGGAGTATTTAAGACTGAACAAACTCAGCATGATCACCAAAAACATCTGAAGCATGACCCTCTCACTCTTTTTTAATTATAAACACGGATATAAATTTAAATTTGGAATTTTGTATCGGATTTTATCCTTTTTAGCTTGTTTGAAGCCTAAAAACACATTAGGGTGACTGAAAGGAGAGCAGAAGCCAGACTGTGAAACATATTTATTTGAGATTTGGTTTGCAGTCAAAGTTGTAGAAAAGTGAAACACCTGCTTTGTAAATTTATAGATAAAAAAAACTCAGACTACATGTAATGTTGATAAATTGTCATTTTAAACTTTATACCTAAAACATTTCAATGCAATTTGCACCATTTTACATTTACAATTTTTACAAAACGCAAGAAAAAGGAAAAAAAGTTAAGGGAAAAAACCAACCTTTTTGATCAGCAGGCTGATGTTTAGTGTGCTCACAAATTTAACACAAATGTAATTTTGGATGAATCCTCAGAAAATAAATTGTTTGAAACAAAATGCTTTCTGGTAAAAAAAAAAAAAGTGTGAATCAGGTGTGATCTGTTGTAGATTTTGAAATGAGCAATGACACTGAATTCTGCAGAAAAAAAATCAAGCAAACACATTGGTCATCAGTTGAGTTCTGGAGTCGAGCTCTCTCTTAAGTCCCTGAAAACTGATTTATGTAAAAACGCAGTAACTTAAAGCACTGATTT
>NW_005187439.1:3636837-3652736 GCF_000239375.1 Pundamilia nyererei | reverse complement strand
TATGGCGCTCGACCATGACCTTTGACCTTTTGGTGTACTCAGTGTTTAACTATCAAGTACTTATAATCACACTGTAGTGTTTCTGTCGGGCTTAAAATCATCTGCTCAGCGTTTCAGGTGTTTTTTAATCCTATTACTACAACTAAAATAACAAATTTTTAATAAAATGTTTAACCACTGAGTGTTGCTAATTATGATTTTTTATTTAAAAAAATTGCTTATTTCTATAATTTCCCATGAATATTTATGTATTATTACTGCAAAATTTTTTTTATTAGTTTTTGAAAAGTTATAACTAATCTTTTAAAATATATATTTTATAATTTTAAAGATAAATCAACACATAACGTCTGCTCTTTTGGACCACAATAATTTTCTCTTTTGTTTTGCGGCATTTCTTTCAAAATACACACATATGTGGCATGCTGCCAGCATCGGTTTCCACCTAAACAACCTCTTGAAATTACAATAATTTATACAGACGATTCCCAATAAAATGATGTATTTAAATCTCCTCCATCACTCGACATGTGATTCACTCCTTAAACTGCACATAATTTCAGATTTATTTGGTCATTAAAGTGCAGTAAACTTGTAACTTAAGTTTACGAGCAAATCTAACATGATTTAACTAATGTAAGACTTAATTTCATTCACTGCAGTTTTAAAGCGTGTCATGCAGCACTTGTGTGAGACGTTACAGTTGGTTTGACAGCTGCGGTGCTGGACAGTAGGAGCTGGAAGGAGAGGATAGTGGTTGGCTTGGAGGGTCAGAGGTCAAAGGTCAGCAGCCTGGCCTGGGATCACGCTCTCAGACAGCAGCAGTCCTGCAGCTCACAGTTAATATTAACCAGAGTCCATTTGGATCTTATGTTAAAAAACAAACGCCTCTTTTCTCTGCACCTGCAGCCTCTTCACGCACCATTTAAGGGTGTTTATTAGAGTGCGCTGTCATTTCACTCCGGTCAAAGCTGCGGATTATTTCCCGAAAAGTAATAAAATTTAATATTAAAAAATAGAAACATTTAGAGATTTTTTTTCTTAGTTTTATTTTGTTTTAATGTTTTTTCACTTTTACTTTTTTTGTGTTCTTCGAAAAAAGACAATCTTCATCTTAAAAACGGATATTTTTCACTCTAAAGCCGACTAAACTCCAGCTTCGATATCGGCTGTGAATCCTCACACACGTTTACACAGATATCGACGAGGCGCTGTCATGCGTAAAAGACGCACGAACACGCCGGTTAAAATCTCGCCAGTCTGGCCTAGAGGTGCGTTTCTTCAGTGCTGTCGGGACGTCCCGTTAAAAGAAACACACACACACACACACACGCATACTTCACGGTGGAGGCTCAGCGCTGAAAACAGCCGCTGTGCACGTGGAGATTGATTTAAAGTTTCGGAAAGTTTGACATCTACCCCAGGAAATCACTTAAATACCCAGAAAAATGCTTCTAATTTCATATATATCAGTGATTCAGTTTTCTGTTGTGATGTGCATTACCCTCTGAATATAATCAAACTTTCACCGAGTGAGTTAAATCCTGAACTGAACAGATTTGTTCAAGCGTAATTTAAGTTTTTGAAATCGCATTGTTTGCCATTAGTTTAACATTACAGTCAGAATTTATTTATTATTGTAATTTAATCATTTATTCGCCCGATTCTTATTATTTTGCTGTCGCGCAGTTTTATTTTAATGTCCTCACAACATTTCTAACATTATGGAGGAATTTTTCGCTCACTGCTTTAAAAAAGGTCCGTTTTTGATTACTCTAATCTCCGACTTCCAGAACATTCCCACACAAAAAAGGTGATTTTAAAGTGGCTGCACCGTGATCCATCTTAATTTCAGTCGGATCTCATTGGTTTTTTTTAAGTGTTCAGAATTTGCAGGAGAATAACGAGGACTTCATTTTATTTCTTTTGCTTTAAACGTTAAACTTCGTGCTCTCTGCTGCTGCAGCGTCACCGCTCTGTCTCGTTCTGCTGTAATAATCCTGTAATCTGGCGCTTTGGCGTCTGTGCCGTAACCTCGGGATTCATCTCCGCCGCTTCTGCTTTCAGGCGTTATGGCAGCGATCCTAAACAGCACGCAGATTGTGTGTGTGTGTGAGCGCGTATATTCCGCGGTGATAAAACGGACCATCAGCAGTAATCTGAGTCGATACGCGCCGGCAGGGCCGATGAGGGATGGAGGGACAAGCAGGAATTAATTGCCGTATATAGTTTTGTGTTTGTGGAGGGGAGAGAGAGGGAGAGAGTGAGAGAGGAGGAGGGGGGATCGATCCACCGACCTACCGGCCCGCTATTTATCATCCCAACACGGTCGTATTGAGGTCTCCTGGGTGTGTGCGCGCGCGCGCGTGTGTGCTTGAGTGGGTGGAGTGGGGGTGTAGATAAAGCAGTCACATACGCACTCCTTCATGTGTCACTGTCACAGCTCGATTATTAATCACAGTAATAATAATAATAATAATGATGATGATAATGATGATGATGGTTAATTATTATCCATTTACGTTTTTACTTATTTAATGTGGGTGGGGCGGGGGGGGGGAATTTTTTTATTATTTTTATTTTTATTTAAGTTCAATAACTGCAAGTCGTTTATCCTTCTTTGCTATGCTAACAGGTTCTATCTGAATATTTATGGCACTGATTTTCACGCTTGGTTTTTTAGGGCTCTTACGTCTTTAGATAAATATTTTCAAAAACGTAGAATGTTTTTTTCTCTCTCGCACTAATAGAAGAATAAATGTAGAAAGCATCCACCTACAGAATGCGGGTCTGACTGAAGGTCTAGCTCGCCATATGTTGATACAGTTTAAAATAAATGAAGTTATTATTAAAATGATTGACTGCAATGATTTGTTGAGTGACATAAATTATTATGTCACTATTTTATTTTTTGAGAGAGGAAAACTGCAAATGTTTACCTCTTACATGTAAGAAGAGAGGGTCACTTGTTTTTTTTGTTGTTTTTTCACTATTTTCTAATTGATTGATTAGTTAAAAGATGTTTTTTTCTCCAAACATTGAATGATTATTAAATTAAATAATTATTAAAACAGTTTAAAGCTTTCACAGATCAATCTTTGGTGTACCTCAAAGTCCAGCAACATTGGATCCCACATTTGCCATTATGCCATGGAATAACCTCTCATTAGCCCATCACAGTCTGCTTTTGTTACATGAGCTTTCTGTTAGAAGCTTCTAACCCAGGATAAACATGAGGATGCCTTTGTGACATCATTCGAGGTAGTTTTTAAGACTTTATAAAAATATTTTCCAAAGAGATTTTTTTTTGTTTTTTTCAACAGACTGAGTAAAACTACTGGTGGTGAGAAAACCGAGTTCTTTAAATGCTCCAAAATTTGTGAGTTTGTTAGATGAGTCAAAATGTTCTCAAACATTTGGATTGTGACTCATTTGTATTTAAAAATCATAATGTTAGTATTCACAGATTCTTGGCTACTTCTAGATTAAAAAATGATCAATAAATGACAAATTCTTCCATTAGTTGCTGCTATTACAAGCTAAAAATACAGATAAATCAAGCAGACCTACCTAACATGCTGGCGGATTAGCATACAATTAGTTCCTTTGGTTTATTGCCTAAATATATACATTTTTAGTTATTAATTTAATAAAATATTAATAATTTTTAATAAATTAAATTCCAGCCATATTTCCCCCAGTCCTTTAGATGTTTAAGTCATCTGTGTTCACATCAGTTTGATGTGACTGAGCAGAAGTGGAAAAACAAACCGAAAGAAAACATAAAGAGGCTGGAATTTTATGTTCAATAAATACATACATAAATTTTAAAGCTTTATGTCGATTGCCCAACAGCAAAAATGGCTGGAAGTTATCAGCCAGCTGGGATGCATTCTGCTTTGATAGGAAACACAGATCAGTTCTTCCGAGTTACATCTGGAGTTAATACCAGCTGACAGTTTTACAGTAATTTAATAACTGCTGAACACACACACAGACCTCTGACTGCTTGTATGTTGGTTTTCAGCCTCTGTCACTTTGTGTGGAGTCACTCAAAACAACTTTAGCACACACATTATACTGTGTGACAGATATTAAATGCAAATCACACTTTAACCTCTCTCTAACCGACAAGCTTGCAGGTTAAGTTGTTGTTTACTGTCTTTAAGTGCTAATGAGAGGCTTGAAATGAAATCCAAACCTTCTGTAAAGACGAGGAGCAAGCAGTACGTCACGTATGCTCTGTGCAAATCCAATTCTTGAAAAATCACATGCATAGAGTTCTGACTGATGCTGCGATCGCATTTTAAAGGCAGCATGCTGTGACTGCTGCCTGGATTATGTCTCATCTGGTTACATTGATGCAGGGAGAAGGATTCAGAATCATGCATGTTAGTAAAAGATTGTGGTTTTCATTAAATATTTAAAATCTAAACCTGTCATGGTTTGTTGACATGTTTAATATTAAACCATGACAGTATTTCCTGTGTTTGATATGTGTTTCTCCTACAAAAAACAAAAAGCCATCATATTACAGAGCTCCAGATACAATTATTCTCTGTGTAAGAGCTGATGTTGCTCAGAAAGACCTCACAGAGCTGATTTTCCTGATTATGATCAATCGTGGAAATAAAGAGGGTTGAAAGATTTAAACCAGACCTGTCTTAGAAAATCATTTAAAGACCTTGATATTCTGCCATCGATGTAATTCAAGTGAAGAAAAATAAATAATTGCATTTATGAAATTCATAGTTACAGTACAGCAGTCAAGCCTGTTATGTTTAACATGTATATACATAAAGTGTAGATCTCCCAGACTGGACACAGGACGACACCTCTGTCTTTCAAATGGTTTTGAGAAAAGAAAAATAAAAGAATCACAGAATGTGAATAGTTTTTATGTATATATTTTATGATTGTACAAGCATTTTTATTTTTATTTTAAAAGGAGAACCAAAACCAGGAAAAGGGTTTTCTACCTAAATGTGTTTTTAAGATGTCCACAAGGATTTCTGACCACTACGATGTGGAAGAACAAACTCAAGAATACTGAATATGTTACAGAAATATATATTTATTCACTTATAAACCTCACTCTTTGGGCAAATGCTGACTTTGGAGTCTGAATTTGTCCCTAATACAACAACAACTCTTAGTTTTTAAGTGGACTCTGCCTCTACAGCCACTTTGTGTGAACAACTAAGATGTGTTGCTTATGAAATCCATGAAGTGCTACAGAGAAAATTACATTTTATTTATGTAATTAACACATTTTGAACTCTTAAAGAAATATAACAAAAGGAAAGACACCCAGCTGAACTAAAATGATCCATGTAGCAAACAAAAACTGTTGTGCTGCCACCCTCATATCGCCTTTGGGCTTTTGGAGCCTTGACCAAACTTTTAAAAAATAATTGAAAAAAAAGCACTATGCTGCTAAAAGATAAAAAATAGATATTTGCAAAATTCTGCCTAAATATGTATTTTACCTGGTTAATGTGTGTGGCGGGGCGTGGTCTGCAGCGCCGCTGCAGGGGAGGCAGACGCACCTGAGCGGCACCCGCAATCACGCCTCGCCGCCTTAACGTCTGTGCCATCTATGCTGTTGTTGGTGTGTGTCGGGCTGTGAGCTGCAAAGCTACAGCGGCTGTATGCGTACAGCAACCGTGTGTGAAAAGTGGTCAATAAAGAGATGCTGAAAAGCGTGTTCATGCAAACATCGTCGGGTCTGCCGTGATATGTTTACAATGGGACTTCTGCTCCTGAACCTCTGCGCACAGCGTCTGCAAATCGGGGCTGTACGAAGTCACTTTCATCTTCACGCAGGACCGTAAGCTGTCATCTGTGAGACGTGAGCTGTGTTTGTTTTTAACATAGTTCACGGTGGAGCTGCTGACATAATGTGGATCCGAAGGTCCATAACTGGCCTACCTGGGGTTGAAAGTCTTGATAAATGCACGCCGTTTCGGCGGGTACACCGGCTTCCGCGAGTGTGACGCTTATTTTGAGCGATGAAAAAATAAAAGAATATAATAGTATTTTTATATTTCAATATCACAATAATCTTCCAATTTAGAACTACAAGTTAAAAAAGAACTAACTTAAATAAAATACACTTCAGCTAAATACTTCTAATTTATTTTCCCAAACCACACGGAGCCGCATTATAAGGACTAAAGAGCCGCAGGTTGCCGACCCCTGATCTAGAAAATTAAGACAAACTATTAGACACTCAATGCAATGTATGCCTTTGTTTTAAGAAGGTATTTCTGGCTTTATATTAAAGATGCTGCAGGATATATGTGTGTAGTTCACTTTGATGTAATAGATTAAAGCTGTACCATCTAATTTATGACCACTAGGAGGCAGAAGACTCACCACAAACTCCACATGACAGTTGATGTAGCTAACAAAAAAGTGTTTTACACGTGTAACAGCAGAATGTCTTTTTTGTGTCCACTTAATATCTATAGTCTCAAAGCAAAATCCTGAGAGAAATATCTGCTTCTATAACCACTTCCTTCTAACCTAAAGAGGATAACTGAGAGCTAAAAAGTGTAGCAGTATAGTTCTGGTCGTAGAAGTATAAGCCTCACTGTGTGGTCCCATCTCCTCTGGACTCACAGCTGTGCTATTAACATCCACAGCTGTTATCAAATGTGATGATTTTGCCAAAGAGAAGTCACCAAAACTCAGATTTCTTGCTCTTTGATGCTTGTAATGGCAGAAAGTCAGGAAATAACACAAAGTGTATATTACTCTTACAGTTATTGCTGAAGATCAGAGTGACATAAGAAAAACTGTGGAGACTGAAAGAGGCACCTTAAAGTTTCAAAACATGAAAATGCTTGTTACTAAGACGTAAATGGAGCAGATTAATAACTCGGCGTGGAGTTTAAAGAGATAATAAAGAGATAAGAGATATCAAAGTCAAACACACTTATTAAAAAATCTTTTTTTATGAGAACAAAACACTTCATAAAGCAGCAGAATAAGAAGGCACTTATTCTGTAGCCATTTTCACTGGAAGGAGCTCGGGGATCAGAGGCAGAGCGGAGCTGTCTAAACACTGGCGATGGATGCAACAGAATACTGAGGTTGAATGATGGGTAGCAAGGAGAGCATGCCATAACAAGTTCACAGCCAGTTCATCAGTCTGGAAGAGAGGAAGAGAGGAGTGAAGGATAGAGAAGAAACAGAAGATATGTTCACCAATGACACTTTTACAGATTTAAGTCTGCTCCTGTATGCAGTGAATTAGCAGCAGTATCAGACGTAGTCTCAGTAGTGATAACAACAGAGTCAAATTAAAGGGGGACCTGTGTTCTTGGACTCTATTTAAAATAAACAATCTTTATCTCATTCTGGACCTTGGTGCATCTGGTGATATAATCACCAATCATCTGTCAAGACAAACAATTTTAGCTCCTCCCCCTTTCAGCTAACTTTCTTTTGATTGGGTCACGTTCATAAAAACAAGGTCTTACGGTCAAGGAGCTTTAGTGTCTCAGATGACATATTGGGGATATCTTTATGTCATCATACAGAATTGAGCCTTTAGAGCAGTCTGAAGTCTGAGCTTTTGGCTTACAAGGATATTCACACATATTCTGACCGTATTATATCTTTGTCACATTTAATATGAGCATGCATCTTTGTGTGTGTTGCATACAGTCATGTGAAAAAGACATGCAGTTGTGAAAACAAACATACATAGCTTGTAGAACCACATTTACTGGCAATAACTTGTAGTACTATTTTCCCATGTGACTTTATCCGTATTCACATCATTGTGGAGCAATGGCCCAACTTTTTACAGTGTTGCTTTCATTCATTGTGGGCATTTGTTTATGACAGTCCCTTCACATCGATTATAAAGTTACTTACATGTAAAAGTATGTGTTAATGATAAGTAATAGGAAAAAAGTATACATAAGCCACAATTATATTCCCTGCTATCTTGTTGTATTGTTTCTGTAAAGAAGGTTTGTAGTTCATAGATTCATAAACCACAGTTTCTTCTCTTTCAGCGTGTGTGCACACATGTCAGGAGTGCATCAGCTCCTCTGAGGGGTTAACTGATAACCTGGCTCATAGTTTGTTTGATCTCTGTTTGATGGAGATGTTTGGGATTGTATGTTTCAGTTAACATGTAAATATGCTTTACATTTGTTATTTCAGTGTCGAAGCAGAAGGTCCAGTGATTTGATGTGTTTTGATAGACTCGTTGGTAAAATGTGGCTCATTCGTGTTCTTCAGATAGAAACATCCAATGTAGCGTAAGCATATTAATTTCTTGGCATTATAGTAGTTTTATTATATGTATTAGTTTTTTTTTTAATTCTTAAAGATATCGACAGCCGTGCAGGACTGACAGCTTGCAAAGATGACATAAAGGCCTATTCAGCCAAACCATTGTTGTTTATTGTTGTGGTTTCTCTTATGTTTTTATTCCAGAAACCACACACACACACACACACACACGCACATATGAAATATAAACCTGAGTAACTTCAACTTAAATACAACAACCCTCTGAAGGATCCTCTCACGTGCTAAAACTGGAACACCACAATCTTGAGAACCAGTGATATTTATCATCAGATTTATAGGATCACAAGCTTGAATCAGGAGATTGCCTCAAACTCTTTGTGTTTCTAGCAGTCAGATGGATGTAGCACTGACAATGATGGCCAGATGTGCAACTTACAGGCCTGGTTCGGTTTCAGCACCCAGGTTTGGGCCAGTGCACCCCAGTAGATTTATGTCTGCTTCTGTCTGCGGGACTTTTTGCGTGTTTAAAGCAAGGAACAAACTCTGGGTCTGAAAAATGAAGCCAGTGAGGAAGTGGCAGAGGCGGAAGTTCCTAGATTGGCCACTGGAGGCTCGCTCTAAAAGCCAGTTGATCTCCACAGACTCACATTATAAATCTTTTAAGTTTTACAGCAGAAATCAACATATTTACATCTGGGTGCAAAAATATTTTGGTCACTTGGACCGAAAAATAATATCTCTGCTTAGACTGTTGCCCTGTGGCTTGATAAGTAGTAGAAGATGAAATGGATGGATGGGTTTGTGTGTCTCCCATGCACTCTCAGGCAACAGCTTGCACAACTGTTAACTCAACTCTCCGTCCTCTCTTCTACTAACACTATGAAGGGAGCTGAAATTTAAAATAAATTAAACCTGAGAGTGACATCACAGCGGCTATGTCCAACTCTTATATATAGAATTTGACTCTCACTCTGTATGTATTTTCTATTCTCCTAAATTAAGTAACAGTGCTCACATTTGTGTTTCCTTTTGGTGCTTTTTTGTCTTTGGGTCTTCAAGATCATGTTTGTGTTTGTGTTTTTCTTCTTTTTGTTCCAGGTGAAGACCAGAGCCCTCCAATCCTGGGCCTCTGGGATCTCTTTGTACCCTAAAAAAATCAAGATGCTTTTCTTTTCTTCTGTTATTCCATATGTCTTCTTAGCGTTCAATATTTCTTTGGGTAAAAGTTTAAACATCCACATGCCCCCTGCCTCCTCACATCCTGATGAAGACATACTCTATGTCCAAACATTAGCTGCTGCACCTTATTAAAATCCTCTCGTTTTTCCATGCGATCTAGATTTAATCTTTCTTCTCCCTGCTTCAGTTATTCTGTTTGTCAAGGCTCCGCTTTGAGCTTTTGTTGGCTCATGTGTCGGGACTCCTACACACACATATGTATTTACTTAGTTATTTCTTTTGTTTTCTTTGGTTTGTTTGTTTACCCACATGAATGAAGCAGTCATGAGAGGAAATATCTTAAGTGGCTGCTCTGTGGTGTTTTTCGTTGTCGCAGACTTTACTTTTACCCCTGAGCTGAAATAAAAGTGACGTTTTTATTTTATCTTGGTTTAATAAGTCAAGGATCCTGGAGAATTTTTCCCATTTACTCGACCGTGACCCAGAGTTACATTTTTTGCTTTATAAATGACCATAATATGGTTTAATTAACTTCAATCCATCATGGTGTAAAAGCAGCCGTCAGTCGATCAAATGACGGATATTTAATTTTGGGAAAGACAGAAGAAAAACAACATTAACATCCTGTTCCTCTCAGCTGCTCTGTTCTGTGGGAGTTTTCTGCGCAGATAATAATCTCTCATTATGTTGCTACAGTCAATTAACATCCATTACTGTCAGACTGCATCTCTGAGTAAATGTTGACACTCGCTAACTCCCAGCAATACGCTCTTTGCCACATTTAACCTGGAAAAACACAGAGGAGAGGACTTTTTCCCCCTCATTTGGACTTCATCAGGGCTCCTGCTTTTTATTCCTCTTTTGCTTTTTCTTCAGTTTCAGTTTTTCATTCAGTCTGAAGGATTAACCACTGCTTAGAAAGATTTAATCATTCGTACTTCAATTTTGACTCTGAAACTGTTTATTTACTGTTACATAAAGATTCCAGATTAGATTTGCAATGACTGCTTTGTGGATTTTCTTCCAGTCGTGTAGTTACAAGTAAAAATACAAAAAGATATGTCAGTTTTTCATCCACTTACATCATAATGAACTGCAATTTGGAGGCTTGGGACTTAATGTGTGTGCTAAGGGGATTTTTTAAATAGCTGGTAATTAATAAAAAGTATATATCAGTACAAAATCTGTATAACTGTGCCAGCATTCAGTCACATTTCCAGTTAAAACTTTTCAATTGGTGTTTTCAAAATGGAATTTGCAGGTTTTTAATGGAATTCTGCATAAACAATCCAAACGGATAAAATGCATTCATACAGTTATTAAATCAGAAGGTTCACATAAAAATCGGATTTTGAAATTTTGTTATGCTATCAAAACAAAAACTCCAATAAATTTTGAAAGGAAATTCCAGGGAACTTCCTAGATTTTCAAAATAAATTATCTCTTTTCAACAATAAATAATAAACACTAGAAAACTGCAAAACATTAAAATATTAATTTAAAGGAGTGAGTGAGCACAAGTGAGTTTAACTTCAGTGAGAAATGATTTTGACATTTTGTGCCAAAAGCAACACATTTTTCATGCTCTTGTATTAATTAAAAGTCTGGGAACACAAGTTGTCATAAGGTTACAACAGTTCATAAGTGTGTTGATCTCCAAATGAAGACAGAGTACACATGTGTAAACACTTGAAAGCCCGCAGCCAGGACCCAAACAACACTTTTTGCCCTTTTAAAAATGAGTTTCATCATATTTAAAACAAATGTCTTCAGTTATGGTATGTTATGTTGTTTTGTTTTCAGTTTTCCATCTGCTGGTGTTAAAAAGTCTCTCTTTCCTTGCCAGGTTGTGACATGTGTGCAGACAACAGGAACGGTGAGTGTCCGATGCACGGCCCTCTTCACTCTCTGCGCCGGCTCGTCGGCACCAGCAGCACGGCAGCACCTGTCACCCTACCAGACATCCCTGATTGGCTGAGAGACCTGCCCAGAGAGGTGAGCCCCACTTCCTATATGCAGCCTCTAACTAAAAACAGTTTGGTTCAGAGCAAGTAAAATCCCCCTTTCTTCTCTGATATTTGAGTGGTTCATTATTTATTGAAAAATACTTAAATTCAATGTAGTGCCTGCAAAATTTTATTTAATAGTAATCATATAAATGTACCTCATTGTGCACCCACTTGGTAGCAACATTTAATATCTTTATCTACTAATTTAACACCACCAAAAAGCTTTAAAAGCTTAATAATCATAACATCTACATAGTAAGCCCATCAATCCCCTGTTGGTTATCTTTCCATTGCCATCTACCTTCATCATGACTACCTCTGCTTTGTATCTGGGTGAAGTCCGTTCATCTCTACTTCCAGGTATCCAACTGGTCCATGCCCAAGGAATGCTTATTTTTTATTGGCCACACACAATGTCAATCACAGTAACTGGGCTCAAACAGGTGTGGGTCATTTTGGTTGATGAATTGAGGTGTCAGTGGTGGAAAGTATAGCTTAGTAAAAAAAACAACAACACACAGTCACTGCAAAAAAACACACAATAGATAAATAAATAAAACTATACAAATACTGTGAAACTAGTACTTCCACTGGGTGATACATGTCTGATAAGTAGGCTGCTGTAAGACCATGATATAATAAATCACAGCTACAGTTTGTAAGTAAATTCTTCTACAGAACAAACTACACACGTCTCACCTTTAGCTGACTGCAGCTGCTGGTGTCACGTTGTTTTGACCTCTGTATGCAGGTGTGTCTGTGCACCAGCACAGTTCCTGGTCTGGGTTACGGAATCTGTGCAGCTCAGAGGATCCCTCAGGGAACCTGGATTGGCCCGTTTCAAGGAGTCCCCCTGATGCTGGAAAAACTGCAGTCTGGAGTGGTCAGGAACACCCGACACCTGTGGGAGGTAAGGAGGGGAGAGCTTTATATCTATGCGTGCACCCACGATTGCCTCATGGCTTTGTGCATTTGTGCAATAAGTGTCATTAAATCCTTCCAAAAAGATTCATGGCTGCTCCGATGCACAGGAATCAAAACCCATACGAGGAAGATTAATTATTTTTGGCTGGTAAAGACACATTTTGAAATGTATCTTTGAATTGAGATCAATAACATTACTGGGGTTGCTTTTTGCTTATTTACCCGGGAGTTAATGGTGCATTTTTACAGGTGGTTAGCTCATTAAATCGAGTTTTAGGAGAGGAAATGGAAAACAACAAACAGCTAGCTAGATGCTGGAGGTACTCTTAGGTTATACTTGTATCCTGACATACATGTGAAAAAACCATGAAACCGTAGTCAAGCGCCTGTTATACGTTCTTCATGTGCACTTGGAGTCTGCTTGTATGATGTATGGGCAATTGGTGGAATAAAGTGTAGTCTGTTGCGGACATTTGGAGAGTACAGGGATGTCCTCATGGAGCCTCATGTTTATCTGTGACTATAACACTGGTTTTAGCATCACAACCATCACATTATCAATGTTATCACATGATGGAAGTATATAGAAGGGGGTTATGTTATGTGCGTTTTTACGTTACGATGTCTACAAATTGAATTCTCTTTCTCTTTCTATACCTGGAAAGACTCAGCTGGTTTTTAAAAGAGAGTTTCTGTGTGGTCGAATACACATCAGTCACATAGTTTGAAATGAGGGCATGAGGACCAGACTTCCTTTTGTTAAAATGTTAAATTAACTAACTTGAATTGTTAGACTGATTCATTTATGTTAGTCTTCTTATTCAAGACCCCGGCAGTAATTGTATTATTTGCATCATTTGGATTTCCTGTTGTATTCTGCAGGGGGAAAAACTGATACTAATTCAACAAATAATAGGTTTTTAAATTTCATCCTGTTCTCGCGTTTTGCACTTAGTTGTGTGTCTGCCTGTTTGTGTGGATTTTTTTCTGTGCGTGTGTGCTTGTGGTCAGCGTCATGTCACCTCTCAGTCCATTGATCAGAGCAGATTGTATTTACATACAGTGGCAGGAGAAAGTCAATGTGGCAGTTATAAACAGCTGCATTAGCATTAGAGAGAGCGAGGGAGGGTGGACTGAGGCATGCAGGGAGACACAGAGATAGATGAGTCCCGTGTGGCTGAGCTGGTAAAGGTCAGTCAGACGTCGGTTGACCGGACATCAGTCTCTCTGCTGTTGGCTGTAGTGGGACAGGAGGTGGAGGAGGAGGACGTGGGCGTGGGTGGAGAGGGGCTTCTGGTTGTGGTGGTGGGAGGCTGTAGAGGATCACAGGTCAGAGGTTAGGGGGCACAGAAGACATGATCAGCCAAGTCCGGCAGGGCCACCAGGTCTTTGCTTGGGGGGAAAAAAGAACATGAAAGTGATGAGGATTAAACTGACGACATGTTTTTATGAGTTTATCTGATGCAGACAATCACTGAGCAGATTTTACTTTCACATCTTAACTCCTGTTGAACCCAATGTGAAGCTGCAGTTAAATCTGTTGTGCCCAACAGTATGACCTGCAAGAGCTAATCTGCCAAGTGACAGACAGCAGCAAACTTATTTATGTCCACCATGTCTGCAGGTCATTTTCTAACCCATCTACTACACCTCCCCTTTTACATGCTATGCTTTTGGTAGAGCTTTGCAAAGCCTTGTCTGCTTGTTGTAGCTGTTTATCATCACCAGGGGGCAGTTTCATAAATATGTGAACTACTCTATTTCAACAATTGGATGCCATCACTTCCTGTTGAGTAGTTACTGGCTTTTTGGAAGACTATAAAGAAGTGTATCTTTGTACTCAGCGCGCCATCGAATGTCTTTGTGAATCTACACCAAGGCAGGAACATAATATCAATATTACATCTGTTGTCCCTGATGCCTGGGCTGGTCTGGTGTCTACAGTTATACACTTCTGTGATCAGGTAAAGATTGTGGAGACTTCAAGAGTTTGTTTTTGTCCCGATGTGCAGCATGAATAATGAACACAGCTGATTTTAAATAGTTAGTTTAAATGGTCCTGTTCTAGTTGCATATTAAGGCTAATTAAAACTGACAATCTGAGACAATTTGCCTGTTTAAAATGAAATCTACAACACAAAGTGTAGAAACTGAATATTCTGGCGCTAAGATGTAAGAATATCCTGTATGTAATTTTTGTTTTGCTGCTGCAGCTCATTATTTGGACCTGGCACAAACTGCCAGTGACCCTCCATGAGGTCTGAAACCAGCTTTTTAAACTCACTAACCCTGAAGAAATTGGTCTGGTCAGATAACCCAGCTCTAACCGGCAGATTACCGGCTGCCAGGCTACGACTGGCCATTAGGCCTATTGATGAAGGAGCTTTACACACAGATTCCATTAAAACTCACTGGTTGTTAAACTCACTTATTGACGCCTCCCAAAACAGGAAGAGATGCTTGTCCTATAGCCAATCAGGGAGCTGGTGTCATGTTGTCTATGGCATCCTAGAAGAGCCGGTTTTAATTAAGACACTTACCGTTACGTCTGAGTGGAACAGCGGAGGGTTTTCTGGAGCGGCAGTATTTTACTGCTCGACAAATCGATCCCCTCCGAGGCAGAGCTCGGTGCTGGAGTCCAACTTTATGGTGGAATAATTCTTAAACTATCTGACCGGCAGCTTCATCACTCCCTACTCCAGCGCTGTGGCAGAGAAGTCAGGAGCAGAGCGCTAAAACTGAACTTTATCTTGATGTAAATGTAATTTTTGTAATAAAGTTTTATTTAGGGCTACATTGATGAGTTAATCAATTAAGTAAAATAAATACTGAGTAGGTTAAGCAGTTCCCACAGTCCAGTTTTTCTAATTTCTTACCTTAAGCTTTCTGAAAATGCTGATTCACTGATTATGCTATTATAGATAAATAGATTTTAAAATATATTCACAGAGTTAATTAAAACTTCAGAAAGTCCTTTCTGCTTGTTGGATGGAAAACGTGAAAAGGGAGGAAGAGTCAGATGGAGGTGAAAAGATGGTAAGATGGAAGGTGAAGGAAAAGGCCAGAAAAAGCAATGAATAAGTGCTCTAAGTCAGCGGTCCCCAACCTTTTTTGAGCTACGGACCAGTTTAGGTCCAACAATGTTTTCACGGACCGGCCTTTAAAAATTAAGGTGTTGCAGATAAATACAACAAAATACCAAGTACCAAAAAAAAGTCACACGGGAAAAGACCCAGGGAAACCCAGTTAACGATAAAAACAATAAAAAATAATGATAAAAACTGATAAGAACCCTGAAAAACATAAATTTCACACCTAAGCCTCAACTCACATGGCCCGGTACCAAATGACTCCGGGGGTTGGGGACCGCTGCTATAACTGACGGAAAGCACAGAGAAATGAAGAAAGGCGAGAAGGAAGGAAGGAAGGCAGGAGGTGGGGGAAGGATAAATAAAGTGTACAAAGAAGATGGAAAAGGAAAGAAAGGGATAATGAAGGGTGTGAAGCTGATGG
>NW_005187439.1:3633625-3634939 GCF_000239375.1 Pundamilia nyererei | reverse complement strand
AAAGGTTTCCAGACAATTTCAAACAGCTCCTTCTTCCCTTTCAAAATATAGGTTATCTTTTCCATAGCCAGAGATGAGGACATGTCCCGTAACCAATGCCCGGTTTTGCTCTATCAATTTTTCTCCAATACAATGCAATTAGACGTTTAGCAAGCAAGAGGCACATATTTATAAGGGTCCTGATTTCTTTTTGAATTGTAGGAGTTGGTGGATAAAGTCCCTTGCACAACTTATCTCTGTGAGCCAAAAGATCACGTTGCTACTCTTACTACCCAGTTTTCCCAAGTTGGTTTTTTTTCTATTTCTGTCTCTCTGTGATATCATATAGAGAGACGACACTTAAGGCTGTATTAGGTATATCCCATGGATGGCTGGGATATACCTAATAGGGTCATCTTGGGCACACAGTTCTAGAGGGTACCCAAGATGCCCAACAGGGTGTGAAATGTGAACAAAACTGGTCTTGAGCTCAAGTTGTGAGCAGACTACTAGAACAAACCTTCTGTTTGTGAAGACCAGCTAATAGGAAAGCTATAAGAAAGCTGAGTCAAAGGGAAGATAGCCTTAAAGGAGAAGAGGAGGGAGGAGCTTAAACAACTCATTTTGACCTGAAAAGCTGCATCAGGGCTCGTATAAGATCAACAGGGACTATTTTGAGCTGTGAATCATGCAAAGCTACCCCAGTATATGCAGGAATATAAAAGCGTGGTGGTAGAATAGTACTACTTTGATGTGATGTTAGTACTAATCTTTGCATCTATGCTCCCAATGAAACATCTTGGAGTTGCTAGCATGACTGAGGACACCTGCTTTGTTTCTTCTGCCTTCTTCCGGATCCAGTCAAAATTCAGCAGAATCCACAGTCCTCCAACTGGGTTTAAGTTTAAACTCTAGCGCCACTGTCAGTGCGCCCCAGGGCGGCTGTGGCTACAATGTAGCTTGCCATCACCAGTGTGTGAATGTGTGTGTGAATGGGTGAATAACTGAATGTAGTGTAAAATGCTTTGGGGTCCTTAGGGACTAAGTAAAGCGCTATACAAATACAGGCCATTTAACATTTGTATTGGTCCGAGTTTGTAGACCGTATTTTTGTGCCGAAGGCATGCTAACGGAGAAGCTAGAAAATTTAAGACATGTTTGTATTTATTTCTGTACATCCGTACAATACAAGCCTCTATGTCATTTGGTATTGCATCACTTTTTTCTTGGATGTATCAAATGATGGAATTTATTTGGAAGGTGCATTTGCATCATCATCTGATACCATTTCCCATCCATTGCTATATAAACCCAAACCAAACTTTGTCCAGAGAC
>NW_005187439.1:3632366-3633421 GCF_000239375.1 Pundamilia nyererei | reverse complement strand
TGACATTACCCTGTAGGCATGGTAACAGCAGGGGTTCAAGAACAAAGACTGGGGTTTTCCACCCAGACCTACATGTTAGAAAAACATTGTGTGTGTGCGTGTGTGTGTGCGTGTGTGTGTGTACATGTATATAGTCTCTTCATAATCCAGCAGCATGTTTGATCAGAGTGTTTTTCCAGCGTCAGAGCCGCTGGTTGTTTCCTCTCCTGTGCTGGTTTCTGTGGAGGCTTCACCTGCTGTGCTGAGCTATAGTACAAACATGTCCACTCTCTTCATACCACATGTTTCAGCCAATGTTTGAAGTTCATTGTAGTACCCACAGTCATTTATCGTTTCTTTCAGCTCACCTCAGGCAGTATTGTATGATTATATGGTTTAAATTATAACTATAATTTAGTACTTTGTGAAAACAAATCTGAAATTTAATGCAGACTCTCTCTTTTTTCAGTGTTACCAACACTCCTGCTATCCTTAAGATCCTTTTTATATATTACTCTGCAAACACTGACTTTCTTTATTCTCACCTTCCTAATGGTTAGAATTGATTGATGAGATAATGTGGGGTTTTTCTAAATTATTATTATTTTTATGTGTATCGGTTATCTAATTTTATGTTGTTGTGTTGTGCACATCAGCTGTACAAATGAACAGACCACTGTGACTCTATTCATGGGTTCGTGAACTCTGCAGTGGTTTGTTCTTATAATTAAACACACAGAACGTCATATTATTTGTCAGATAATTGTGTTAAAAATACTCAAAGACACCAGCAGCACAAACCTGACCAAGTGGTCCAGTTCAGTGACTCCAATTAGTGGAGGGGAATCCCAGCAGACAGCTAGCAGCTATAGCTGCCTCTGCTATCACCCACCTGTCTGTCAAAGAAAGCACTGGTCAGTGTTTAAAAACCATCGAACAAAGCACCAGTGTGCAATGTGTCTGCTCTGTGTCAGATAAATTTTTGAGCTAACAAGTTATCCTGGAGTCCATGCTAGGTAAGCTAGCCATGTGTTCTTATCTAATCTCACCAGAAAGATTTAAAGCGAAAATAATCC
>NW_005187439.1:3629150-3632050 GCF_000239375.1 Pundamilia nyererei | reverse complement strand
AAAACAAGTAAAACAGTTTTAATTTACTGGAAAGTTTTTAAATCCTCGAAATAGCTCAGTTACGCTGGGATTTTCTTTCAGTGGTCAGTTTTAAGAAGTAGCATCAGAGGTCATGGCTACAGATGGGTCAGCTGGATGCTGAAGCAGCCTCATAATGTGCAATAGGCAGTCTTCTGGGTTGGGTCTTGAAGACAGCTGCTGAAGGGAGGATTGAACTCTATTGATCTAGCTCTTTGGAAAACAGCAGGGCTTTATAGGAAGAAGACGCGAGAAGAAATGATAGAAAAGACAGAGTGGAAATGACACAAAGTGTGAAAAAGCATTTATAAAAACAGAAAAGAAAATGGTATGCAAATCTCAGAAATGTGATAAGGGAAATCACCACCAATCTCTCAATATTATTATCCAAAAAGACAATTTTAGCTTTCCCGACTTTTGCCTTTCCTGTGGTCGAGCTATCAGACTTTCAGGGGTGAGACGAAATCAGAGTGGCACAGTGACAGGAGCAAGCAGTTCATGCTCTGAAGGCCACAAGACCAAACATGTTAGCATGCTTGTTAGCCTGGCCAAATACATTGGTGTGTTTGAAATTTGGCAACTTTCAAAATTTTGTGTTTGTGCTAGCACTTATGAGCTGATTTTATGAATTACTTTTATCCAACAAAGCTGTAACAAGATTATGATTATACAAAGGTTTCACAAATTTAAATCTGTGCTTCAAACTTGGCTAGATCATTGAGATTTGATAGGTGACTTGCATATAAATGAAGGCCTGGAATAATGAGGTGTGGATGATATAAATAGTGTCTTTTTTTTAGTTTTAATAAATAGGGCTTTAAGCCTGAACTCGTCTGTTGTGGGTGCTATTCTATCCCACCTAGTTGAGCTGGTGACCCAGATGCCATAAGGCCCGGGTTCATATCCGCCCTGGGCCATTAACTGCATGTCTTCCCCTGCTCTCTCCCGGCGTTCCTGTTCTGTCGTAATAATAGCTTAAAAAAAAGTGTCATGGTGTGCATGGAAAAACTGACTCATTCTAAAATTATTGTTTCTGTCTGATTAGAATGTTTCAGGCTAAGACATACAAACATAGACTTTTGACAAATTAAAAGAAAAACCTGAACTCTTGACCGTGAAGAAATGGATTCAGTGAATGCAGCGATTATGCCCCACATTAGTATGGAATGTGGAACTGCTACTCTTGTTTACGTCTTTTCCACTGATGCAGACAATGCTCAATCTAAACCGTGTTTCACACATTGCAAACAAAATAAATGGTCCTAAATTTGGACGCTCTGAAACCACGTCTAAGTGAGGGGCTGCTGCAATAAATTTACCAATGATTGGCAGATGCAGCCCACATACTTTGCCCATTAATAATTCGCTCTTAAACCTGCAAATATGGAGGGTGGCTCTTAAAAGGCAAAGAGGCAGAAATGGCAACACGTTGGCATAAAAGAGGCAAGAGCTTTTTTTTAGAGCCAAAACTTTAAAATTTAAAAGTAAAAAAGCAGATTCCTTATTGAAGTTATTGCAGTCTTCTTGGTTGTCACATTTCTGCAAAAACCTTTACGCATCATATCGAGCACTTTTCCAGTCTCACTGACCACTCGAAACACTTAAGACTGCGAGTCGCATAAGACTTTAAAACTACATTTAAAGAATCATTAGTCAACTCAAATTTTGAAAAAAATTGCTGAAAGAGTAAAGCATGATGAAGAGCTGCTGGAGATGAGCTATGGTTTGGCTAATTTGGGTCAACAGGACTGTTGCAAGGAGCTGAGTTGTGCCATAGACTGCAGCACAGACAAAGGTGTTCCTATGGGTGGTGGTCTCTGTCCTTTTGGGTGGTGGGCTGCTGCCCCCCTCTGCTTCTTACTGTTGTGTGAGAAAGCAGCACCTCTGCTTCCAGACAAGAACTTTCTGCTGTTGACGTTGAGGTGAATCAGGGTCGGTTATCCAAATATTATCCGTTTCTCTGAACGATTATTAGCCCTCAGATTTATGACTCTGCTCGCTGCTTGCTGAAAACACAGTTTCAGATGGTGAGGCTGCTCTGGCTGTGTGCAGAGGCCCAGACTGTTGCTCTTGGGCATGATGGCAGCGGTGGTGATGGCAGCAATGGCAGCACAGTTTATAAGGCTTAGTGCTGAAAAATGGACCCCTCAGCGACATGTTGTGTTTTTAAAGAAACTGAACGATTGAATAGCAGTGTGTCAGATTGGGTGAATAAGCAGGACTGTGGCTTTATTTAACCTTCCATTTATTTTTGGCAGGCTGAATAAATCATGTGGCTATCGAAGATTTAACAGAGTGACAATAACGAGGAGAATCAAATGTCTACAGATATGAACACTACCCTTATGGGACGTATTGTCTAAGGTTGAGGAAAAAGAGATCAAGGCAAAGAGATCCAAAACAATTGCAGAGTAACAATGAATAAATGACTAAAAAAAAGATACTAAAGGAATATGAATAGAGTCAAAATGACCACAAAGACAAAGATAATGACAATGTAGGGCTACTGAAGGCCTGCACAAACACAGCTGACCACAAAGAAACACAAAATGAGCGCAAAGAGAAGCAAAAATTTACCAGAGGTCTTAAATGACTACTAAGACACAGACATGGCCACAAAGGGGCACAAAGTGAACATGAAGAGAAAAAGGACCACGAACACACAAAATGGCTATATAAAGATCAAAAATCACCATAAAAAACACAAGTGAACACAAAGATGAATAAAATTGCCACAAAGTGACAGAAAAATAGTCAAATAGAGAGGTTAAATGACCACAAAGACACAAAAATGACCACAAACAGACACAAAAATGACAAAAGAGATGCAAAATCACTGCAGACGCGGCCCCACAGTCCTGTAATCAAGTCAATTGTGCAAG
>NW_005187439.1:3626308-3628093 GCF_000239375.1 Pundamilia nyererei | reverse complement strand
CTGGTTACTTAAGGTTAATTTCCTGTTAATTGATGCTAATTAACAAAAATACTAGGAATTTATTCACAGAAACCCCCCACAAACGTCCTGGGTGGGCAATATGATACATTATGCCATATTATTTGTCAGATAATTGTATTTAAAATGTTCCAAAATGAACCAACAGCACACAGTGGAGATGAGGCCTAGCTGATGCACCATAAAGACAAAAGTTGGGCTACCCTGATCATTGATCTTGATCTGGGTTTTGGCCTGGTGTTCTTAGCGCCAGTGAAGGGAATTCTTAATGGTTCAGCTTACCAGAAACAATTTGGAAAATTCTATGCTTCCATTTTTGTGGGAACAGTTTGGGAAAGGCCCTTTTCTCTTCCAGGATGACTGTGCCCCAGTTCACAAAATAAGTTCCATGAAGGCATGTTGGATAAGTTTAGTGTGGAAAAACTGGACTGACCTGCATAGAGCCCTGAACTCTGACCCTAAAAATGTTCTTCTGGATGAACGGGCAAAAGTTTCCACAAACGCTGCTTGAAATCTTGTGCAAAGCCTTCTCAGAATAATGGAAGCTGTTAGAGCTGCCAAGGGAGGGATCTGTTTAGAATGGGATGTCATAAAAGCTGTGGATGCAACGCATAGATCAATCACAGGAATCACACCTGTTACCTTAAGCCTTCATAAGTTTGAAATGGTTGGGTTATTAAAAAAAATTGCCCTTTGATAGGTGAGATGGACTCAGTTGTTATAAAGGGGGGACATTAGTTGTAAAGACCATAATAATAACTGTAAGCACTTTTATTTCTGTATTAAATTTGCACATTTTAACATGAAAGTCAATGGAGATTAACTCACTTTTGGAGTTAGCCCCAAGTGCAGGACAAGATCAACTCACAGTAGAGAAACTGCACCTTTTTATTTTAACTTTTACATTTTTAAGGCTACTTTCAGGACATACAGTAACTATTGGTCATTGCTTTTTACTTTTGACAAAAAAAAATCTATTCAAAATGATTCAAACTCAATTATTCAATTATTCAACTGGATACATGGCATATATTAAAAGATCTTAAATATAGATAAAGTGCCCCCAAAGAGGGAAACTGTTATGTTGTAAGATGGTGTTAAGGAAATTGTTTAGGACCCTCTTTAAATGTTATTTCTTTTCATGCTGTGAGGAGCACTCTAACCCCGACCTTAACTTTTTTTACACATCATTTAACACCATAAAATGGTAGTGTTCATCTCGAGTGTAACCACACGTTGCTTGCTTTGAGTAACAAAGAAATTTATGTTTCAAGTGTGTTTGTGTTTGTTTTGGGGTTTTTCCCCTTTTTTTTGCAGTGTTTTGGGGCCTAAATAGAACATTTACATTTTCAAAGAAATCTAACATTGTTAAGATGCAAAAGTCTTCCCCCCAGCAATCATAACTCACTCCTGAAGTCAGTCTTCCACCCTTTTTTCCCCAAGACCTTTAAGAACACAAAGGTTATGGTATTAATTATCCAGTTCCAGGGGTTTTAATTAGTTACAGGTATGTTTTTGTTTTTTATACTTATTACATATACAGGGTCCGTTATAAAATAGTTTTTGTTGTTTTGCAGAGAGAATTCAGACTCTGAAGTCTGTTGACACTTGGTGTGTGTGTGTGTGTGTGTGTGTGTGTGTGTGTGTGTGTGTGTGTGTGTGTGTTTTAGAATAAAATGAGTTTAGCAAGAAATATGGTTAACAGAAATAGAATACAAATAAAGTTTAATGTGTGCGTAATTTACGCACAGCTTTTGCGCACGATTT
>NW_005187439.1:3614777-3625382 GCF_000239375.1 Pundamilia nyererei | reverse complement strand
GTGTGTTATTCTCCCCTCTTACTTCCAGTTTTCTGGTTCTTGTAAAGCCAAAGAGGCGGATGCAGATAGATTAGGCTCTCTCACCCTCCACTTCAGCTCTATTGAAAAGTTAAAGCTAAATAATCAGTTTTGCTTGACTTTATGTAACTTGCCACACTTTCCACAATAATAAGGACAGAAAACATCCAATACTCAAAGTAAGGAGCAGATCTGAACAATCCTTCTCTAAACAAAATTGTGAAATAGTAGTAGAAATGTCTGAAAGTGGATTTTATACCTCTGCAGCACTCTGTGCAACATTAACTAAAGGTATTAACAAAACAACCACTTACTGATAAATGTCAAATGTGTTGTGTTGAAGAGATATCAGATGAAGCTGCATTAGATGTATGTTGTTACATTATTAATCTAAAACCTTAAAGCGAGGAAATGTCTTCATACTGCATACCTATATGTAAAATGTAATTTCTTGGTGGTGAAAGAGGGTAATTTAAATAAGTACCTTTAAGTGTATTGTCAGAGCATAGTGCTTTACCACATGAAAGTGTGTTATGCATGGCTTTCTCAATATTGTCAGGATTTTTACCAGAATTGAAAGATAAAATCTTAAAATGTTATAATTGTGATGAAAAGCTGTCAAACTGCAGATTTATACATGGGAGTAAAATGGGAAGCTTTGCTGTGTCGGGAAAAACAAGACAAGTGTGGATATGATGTGGTGTGAACTTTTTCTACTGTTTCATAAACTACATAGAATTATTCAATAGATTAAACAAAGATGAAATGGCGTGTTAGTCATTGCAGTTTCTTTGAATAAAGCTCCGAAGACACTGCGCTTTCTGCAGAAGCAGCACTTGTAGTATGTATTATGTGTGGTCTGAGTGTGAGAAAATAAACCAGTGTGCTGCTGTAAGGGTCATCTGTCCCGAACAAACTGAGGGTCAAACAAGGAGAATTTATTTAGCTTCAACAGACTGAAGCTACGAAGAAAAAAAAGTCTCGTTTTGTGACGACTGTTGTGCTCAGATGGAAAAATGACAGCTGGAGCCGTGAAGTCAATCCGGCAGCCTGGCAATGTTTGCAAGATTTTCTGTCTGTTCAGCTAAACAACATTTTCTCTTTGGCCGTTTATCTTATGACTGGAATTTTGTAGCGATGGATTTGATAAACACAGGCGGCCAAAACGTCTTTGACAGAACAGCATCGAGCTAGAAACCAGCTGCTGGTCTGAGAGGCCCAAGTTCACTGGAGCTTCAGATGTCATATGTAAACTCAGCAAAAGCTGGCTCTGCCAATGAGAAAGTGACATAATAAAGGGTAAAACTTTAAATCAGCACAGATTCGTGACAAGAAATGGTAAAATTTAAATGTACGTAAATAACTTTTAAATATGTTTTACTATTAAAAAGAAAAGTGAGCACAGCACGTGACTGAATGCTAAAACCATTTCAGGAAATTCAAAATGTTTCAATGAGGCAAGGACACAAATTACAAAAAGAAAACAAAAATTAAAAGTCTACGAAAACAAGAAATAGAATTCAGCTAATCGGTCAGTTTTACCAAGAGTCAGACTAGAGTGCTGTTAATCCTACAGTGCACAACACCATTGGATCATAGCATGCAGAGGACTAATACCGAAACAAGTTTTAATATATTTTCTGAACTACTTTCCTGTATATTTTGGTTTGTGCATTTTTAAAGCTTTAGGAAAAACAAATGTGCTGGATACGTCATTGTTGTTTGTCATTATCTGAAACAAGCTTAAAAACCCCACAAAAAACCAAAATATCATGAAAAAATACTTTTTTAATGACACTCATTCACTACTGTACACGGTGAATGTAAAGCCAGCAGGCTAAATTTTTAAAAACTATTTTGGAAAATCTAAATGTTAAAAAAATGAACAAGTAAACTTCTGAGTAGAACAGAACAGTGATATTTGAAAGTGACTGATTTTTAATGTGAAATATATAAGGCTTCTAATCTCCATGATGCTGCATAATAATAAATAAAGCACCTCATCAGTCATCTCCAGGAGAATTGTTGGTGTAGACAATAATTATGAGCCCTCATTTATTTAAAACAAAACAAAACAAACTTTACTGAGTGGCTACCTCCTGGAATTAAAAAAAAAAATTAAAAGGGGGAAAAAAAGAAAAACAAATGTGCCAGAAACTGCAGTTCCTCTAATGTCCACTTGAGGCTGACTCCAAAGTGAGTTCATTCTTATAGATTCCCATATTAAAAATATCCATCAGAAATAAACATTTTCACATTATAGTGCATGAACTAAAAATGATTTTTGGGATGCGACTTGGCAGTAAATAGCAGGTGTCTATGTCTCTGCATTTTACTCATAGTTTATGAATGCAGCGTGCTAACCGAGCTCACCAAAGTTGGTAACTAACCATTTCTGTTTAATTATAGTAACCTCCTCCACCCCCTGAACCCACCCACCCCCTCCCACCCAAAAAATATGAGAATGAGGCTATAAAATGCCCTCAAACAAATGGGCAAAGCCATCATGCCTCTCACAGTCTTTATATACAGTCCGTAACTGCATTAATCATATTGTTTTTTTTGTTTTTTTTCACCAGCTTCTCATGTGAAGGTTTACTGCATAAATTAAATAGTATTTATCATAGCAAACTCAACATCTTTGTGCACAAAAAAGCTAATTTGGAAGTTTTTGTGTCTTAATTATGTAAAACAGAGAAAACGTGGAAAGAGTTTCAGGCCACAAGATAAACAACCTAGAAAAAAATGTACACTTAATCATATAAAGTAGTTTATGTGAAATGGACAAAGACTCGGATAAAGGCAGGAGAGTGTGCAGGCAGTCCAACAGCGACAGACAGTAAAGTGCTTACATACAGAGAATAATAAATGAAGCTGTTTCCTCTGATTCTCACAGTCATTTACTGCATTGATTGTTTGTTGGCTGTATGGACAGCAGAGAGGCAGGCTATTGGCTCAGGTCATCACCTTATAAACACACTCAACGCTGCCTCAATACAGTCACACTGCATCTTTACCACGGATGGACGGAGGGATGGATTAATAATGAACACACACACAGACGGAGGCTAAGGGAGATCGACTGTTTTTAAGTGCTTATGATCACTATTAGCTGTGCACTCTTCAGATTTCTGTTGATTTATTTACTCATTTTTAATTGTCTCATCCCTGTTGCCTTTGCAGCAGATATCTAGATGTCATCTTCTCATATACCATTTACATCGGTCCAGTAATACTAGTGATCCTTTAAGTTACACATTCTCAAATCAATGTAAAATGATAACTTCAGACTCTCCATGCAACAAAAAGATCTGTTGTTGAAGGAACTGAAAGCTTGAATAGAGAATGAAATCATTGAGCCTGAGGGTGGCACTAGAGGTCACTGGGTCATTATAAATACAAGAAACATTAAATCTTTGGGGAATGTGATCGGCAAATTTCCCACCAGTTCAAACATTTCATTTTAACGTTTTCCGTTTAAAAGTAGGACTTGTGGTTTTCTTTAGGGGAACAGACTGAGAGATCTCATCTTTGAGCCAGTAGCAACAGGAAAAAAAGCAAGCTGCTTCTTCCTCTTAATGGACCCTTGTTTGGTTTACGTTTCAGCTCCATTTTTCTTATTTGATGTGCAGCCTTCCACTGTTGCTGTGAAAAAGTATTTTTAGGCCTCGATGTTAAAGCTGGCAGACAGAGCTGTAAGGCTTTTAAGCAGGTGTAAATCAGGTCTGTGTAATGTTTAACGCCCAGCAGGCTGTAATCATCACAGCTCCAGCTGACTGTGGATAAGAGCCTAATGAGTAGTTGCAGAATCTTGTTTAAAACATTTCAAATCAAATTAAGTTATTTGTCTGAGCTACAAGTGCACAACTCGTTATCGTTTTCAGTTGCAAGGGTTCATTCTTAATAAAAGAGGCTGATACATCATCACACTTTAAATCTCCAAAAATTAAAATGTTCAGAATCAGAATCAGAAAGGGTTTATTGCCAGATGTTGAGCAGGTTTACAACATTAGGAAATTGCTGCGGTGCTTCAGTGCAGTGGCTTTGATTTACCATAAATATCCTTATACCTCTTGTAGTTTTACAAGTACTCATTTAACCTAAACTCTGGGTATAACTATAGTGGAACCAAATCTTATTTAGCAAAAAGTCATATATTTTTAGCTTCAAAAATTAATCTGCAACTGCCAGCATCATGACAAATGCAACCCTAAACATTTGATGAAATCTCCTAAAAAAGTCAATTTTAAATCTTTGAGACTTCATGGCAAATTAGAGCAGAGATTTGTGTAGATCCTGACTTTTCTTAGTCTTTTTTGCAAGACTTTTTATTCACCTTGTGGCTGCAGATTGTTTTACATCATCAATCTTTTATATCGGCTACTTTGCAATTCTTTTGGAGCTTGGCAGAGCAAGAGAAACATTGTCTTCCTGTCTGAATTTTAGTTTTGTATTTCCTAAGTAATTTTTTAACTTTTGCCTTTAAGTTTACATCCAGTACAGTCTAAGTTTGCATTGGTTTCCAGAGTGAATTCAGAAATTTCAGTTGTTAGTTAAAAATATTGATAGTCTCAGCTGAACTATAGTGTTTTAAATGAACTGAACTAGTTATTTTTTGGTGGAAATGTTGAACAGAACCTCAGAAAAAATTACCAAATAACCACAATATCTTGTAACGGTACAACACTCAGTCAATATAAACATCCCAAATTCACTGCTGTGTTGTCTGTTGACTAAAACTATAACTAATATAATTTATTATATTTTTCTTTTGATTTTAGTTTTGCTACTACACCATAGTAAAACTCAAATAGATACAAATAGATTGTAATGGTAAAGATACAGATACGGACCACTGAGCTATGACATTATAATATGTTACAAACATTGTATTTCTTTGCCTTTTTCCTGCCATTCTTAAGTGAGGTTTGTTTCATTGTCAGTTTAGAAAATGAGCAAATATCTTTGACTTGTTAGTCGCTCAAAGTAAAATAATTCAATAGATATCTAAATCTGAAGGTTGCCTTTTTCAGCTATATCAATACTATCCTGAATTAATCACAACAAGCCCTCTGTTTTCAACTCTGATCATTTGTGTTTTCCAGATCTACGATGCAGAGGGAACGTTACAGCACTTTATTGATGGTAATGATCCCAGTAAATCCAGCTGGATGAGGTATATTCGCTGTGCGAGACACTGTGGGGAGCAGAACATGATGGTTGTACAGTACAGGTAGGAGAAGGTCTTCTTTTCTCACATTTTATGTGTTTATTATCCACACTGTATACTTGCACACAAACAATTCACAATGTTACTTCTACAGTGGTTTGTTTACATTGGGTCACTTAAAACAAAGGCAAGTTGTTCTGACTGGTTCCATGTAAAATTTGATTTGGCTATGAACACGCCTGATTGTTTAATTGCCTGGCAGTGGGCTCTAGCAGTGTGTGCAAACTAAACATGTAAGAAGTAGCATTAACAATGCATAAAGTAAATTACACTCCAATTTATCATCTCATAAGGTAAGTAATGTCTTGGAAACAGTTTGTGCAACGCTTTCACTTGTGCAGTGGAGTAATGTGAAATAGCAACTTCTTTAGCATGCTAGCAAGGAAATGTTCACATATGGTGAAGGAACAATAAGCTAATTTCATGCTAGGTTTGATAAAACAAGCAAGTTCAACATATGCAGCCTCCACCAACCTTTTTTTTAAAAAAAATTAACACTTCAAGAAACACTTTGTTGACCTTATTTGTTGAAGTAAACAAGCTTTGCTAAACACACCACTTTGAGTTTTCCTTTCCTTTTTTAAAACAGATTTCTTACTTATGTTGGAGGGGTAGTTTTTTAGCTCATGAAATGCTATAGCCTCACAGGAAAGGCACGTTATAAATTTTATAGAGCATACTCATTGCCTTATATGCAACTACCTCGACAATGATAGATAGAGGTTTTCTTGTACAATAAGTAGTTGTATTTTTCATATATTCTGTAAAATATGCTGTTAATGTTCACACAGTTGTCAAGTTTTAAAAACAGGAATTATAATAATCTATAATGGAGTCTTTTCAGATTGAGATATCAGTACTTTTACTAAAGGAAGAGATAAAAATATCTTCTCAACCACCAGTCGCTGTTAGCTAGAAAAATCACACAGATAACTAGAGCATTAATTCTTTTTTCTTGGGAGAAAACTGTCACTCATCCAAGTGGCAGTCTAAGAGACCTATTACGTAAAATTTTGTAGTGATAACAGTAAGAAGGTCCTACTATAGTCAAGTCTTATCACTTGGTAGTCTGTCGGTAATGGCATCAGGCATTTATTTTGGACAGTCATTTTAAAACCCCATGACCAAGTGAATGAGGAACAAACTAGAACGTCAGTGGTTGGACATAAAAACGACATGTAAAGGATAAATGGTTTTAATCTCACAAAAACAGCTCCCAATGTTTGGTATCTTAATTGGCCAAAATATTGGTATTACATTGATAAGTTATGGGGCAACACCAAAGTAAATATATGAAAACATTTCATAAAATACTACAACTTTCTTCTTCTTTGGATTTACGCACATGTTCCCGGATCCACTTGCTTCTTTCTTCCTCATGTGTTTTCTGTAGCTCGTACATTTGTTTTTGGTCTTGAATAAATGGCTGGAGCTCATTCATTTCTTTTTCTTGTCTCTTCTTTAGTTGGTCAAAGTCATTCTGATACGCCTTGTTCTGGCACAGTTGTTGAATCATGTAGCTACTGTATTCCTGTTGGTTTAGCTTCATATTCTCAATTTCCCTTTCACACTCTGCTACTGCAGCTTTTAAGTCAGTGGCGTATCTCTGTCTAAGATCATTGAACTCCTCTGCTTGCTTTCTGGCTTCCTCTTGATTTTTTCCCCTCATTTCCTCGACTTGCTTTTGTAGGTTTTGTTGCAGTTCTCTCCATTCTTTTTTCTCTTGTTCTTCTCGAAGTTGATCTTGTTCTTTTTTTTGGAGGTCATGTTCTGTTTTTTCCTGCTCATATTCTTCACAGAGTTTTTTAGATTGTGTTTGCTCCTCCGATCTCTGTTGGCATCCTCTAAAGTGTGTTTCCTGCCACTGTTGTTGTACTTTCCTCCAAGCCTCTCTTGCTTTTTCATTTTCTTTTGAACTCTGTACCCATATTTGACCCTTAATTGTCTTTTTTAATGATCCAGACTTAATTTCCTTCTCTTTTTCTTTCCATTGCTTTTGCTGAATTTCATACCTCTGTTTCCTTTCCCTTTCCTTTTGGGCCCTTTCCTCATCCACCCTTTTTTTCTCCTCCTCTCTCTTAATGAATTCCTTTTTTTCTTCTAATGCTTTTTCTGTTAAAGCTCTTACCTGTTCAGTTTTTTGCCTCATCTCTTTGATTTCCTCTTCATGTTGTCTTTGAAGGTCTCTCTTATATCTCTGCATTTCTTCTTCCTTCTTCATAATCTTATCCATTTCCTTCTGAATTGTTGCCTCTGCCTCTTTGAACATCTCTGAGGTGTAATAGCCACCGCCATTTTTCCTTACTCTTGACTCGATCTTGGTCAGCAGCTCACGTACTTGAAAACGGCTGTGATCATTGTTATTTAAGACATGGTATTGTCCTCCACAATCAGTTAACAGTTTTTTGACAAAGTCTTCACTGTTTTCGTTGAGGTAACTTTCAATTGTTTGGTTTTTAAGATCATCTCCTCTGGTAAATATGACAATGATGAAGTCATTGCAATTCTTGCCAAAAATGTTTTTAATGAGCTCCACAGTTTGTTTTTCTTCCTCTGTAAAGTGACCGATCGGCAGGACGAGTAAGAACACATGAGGTCCAGGAGCCACCATTGTGATGCATTTGACAAGTTCCTGTTTAACTTCATCACTGGATAGAGCTGTGTCAAATAAACCAGGCGTGTCAACCACGATGACAGGATGCCCTTCAATTTCCGCTGTTTGTTTTTGGCAGAGCCTGGTCACTGATTTCATACTGGCCTTCGAATGAAAGCACTTTTTGCCCAAAATAGTGTTTGCAGTGGCACTCTTTCCACTTCCAGTTTTCCCAATCATCACAATCCTGAGTTGATCCAGGCTCTGTGATGTGTGAGGAGCCTCTTCCAGTTGTGATGTACATTCTGCACTGTTGTGCATACAAGGTTTTGCAATGGTTTCCTTTTTGAAACTTTTGGAAACCATTTTTATCTCTTCCACAGCATCCAGTAGCTGGGGGATCTGCTGTCTGTTGTTGACATTGAGGACAAGATATCGGACACTAAAACTCCGACAGAGCTCTTCGATCTCTTTGTTTCTTTTTAAAAAGTTAACAACATCTGGGTGTGTAGGATTGGTCTCCACAGTAAAAAGAATTATTGTAAAGTCTTTGACTTGAGAGCTTAGTATATTTTTGATGGTCTCCAACTCACCCTTGTCTTCATCGGTAAGGGGATCCAAAGGTAGCACCAGGATAAAAGCATGGACACCCTCAGGATCACAGAGAGAAATGCTCTTGAAGGCTTCCCTCATCGCTTCTTCCTGAGATTTTCCAAATAGAACCGGTAGCTCCACCATTGAAATCAGTCGACCATAAACTTCTGCCTGATGTTTAACATACTCTAATGAATTCAACTTTCTTTCTCCCAGGATGGCATTAGCAGTTGAAGTTTTTCCAACTCCAAATCTCCCACACAGTACCAAGTTTAAAGAAGGTTTTACATATAAACTTTGAGGCTCTTTCACACCAACTTGAGGTCTTTCACACAGTTTCAAATTTGAAAGAGGTTTTGTATTTGAAGACTCTGGTTCTTCTATATCAACTTGAGATTTCTCACACAGTTTCAAATTCAAAAGAGGTTTCATATTTGGAGATTCTGGTTCTTCCATACCAGCTCGAGGTCTCTCAGTCATTCCTAAATTCAAAGGAAGTTTTGGTTTTGGATGCTCAGGTTCTTCAACAACAAAGCTCCCACATGGTACTGAGTTTAAAGGAGGTTTTAGATGTGGCCTTTGAGGTTGTTCAACACCAACTTGAGGTCTCTTACTTAGTCCTAAATTCACAAGAGATTTTGGTTTTGGATGCTCAGGTTCCATCCCAACAACAGATCTCTCACACAGTGCCGAATTAAGTGGAAGCCTTGATTTTGGACTTTCAAGTGCTTCAGTTGGATCAGGGTTTTCAGAAAAATTTAGATGTCCGCCCCTGTTTTCAGTCACAATTTGATTCATCATTTCCATCATGGTTTCCTGATCAAAGTCAAGACACTCTTTTTTGTCAGAGTTTAACTTATGCAGTCTTTGTCCGCACTCTTGAATAATTTGTTCTACTGCAGTATTCTTTTCTTCATCTTTTTGTGTTATGATGACCATTGAGTATTTAAGCGCATGTGGACCAAACAAACTCAAGATGAACTTCAGCCTTTGTCTGTTTTCCTCTGTGAAATCTGAAGGCTTCACTAACAGGAGGAAAACATTTGGCCCAGGGGGGACACGGGCCACACACATCTTCATCTCGTGTCTGACTTTTTCCACAGGAACACTGAAGATGTCGGAGGTTTTCACTACGGTTATGGGTATTTTCCTCCACTGTCCTTGGGCAATAGATTTCTTGGATATTGTTATATCACGAGAATCCTTTTTCCCTGTGATCAAGTTGCTTAAAGTTATCTTTTCAAATTGACTTTTTCCAAATATCACAATCCTGAGTTCAGATGCTGTTGAAGACACAAAAGACATTAAATAATTAAATATTGCATTGATTCAGTTTTCTTTTCTTTTATATTTTTTATGTCTTTGAGTTATTACAAATTTTTCACTGAATTACACTTTTCATATTCCCAGTACATCACTATCTGACAAATATTCAAAATCGTATGCGTTACTAAAATTCTTAGATGCCAAACTCGAGTATCATAAATTTCTACTGCATATTGCCATATGCATTTATTTAATAAAGCGAAGTTTGTACATTTTTTTGCACACTTACCAGTTCCATATGCTGATGCTGCCATAATCTTACTTTGTTTCAGCAGCAGAATATGTAGTTACCTAAAAACAAATGTGTAGAGTAAATGATGTGTAAATGAAGATTTTAGGTTTAATTCTAAAACCCAAAAAACTAATATTTCATTTCTATGTTAATGTTTTTCTTTTTGATGTACCTTTTTGGCTTATAGATTAGAAAAAAGTCTCAATGTGTTAGAAAAATTGAGTAAATTACAGTATCCAGGCATATTATTGTAAAGTTGACTGGCAGAAAGGGTGTGGTAGGAAAAGGTGCATGCGCAACAGGGATGACTGACCTTTGGTGGCTTTCTGGCTAGCTGAATGTCTGTGACATTCAGTAGCACCTTATTGTTTTAATATAAGGGCGACCGTGGCTCAGGGGGTTGGGAAGCACATCTGTAACCAGAAGGTTGCCGATCCCCGGCCTCTCTGTCCTGGTCGTTGTGTCCTTGGGCAAGACACTTCACCTACCGCTTACTGGTGTTGGCCAGAGGGGCCGATGGCACGATATGGCAGCCTCGCTTCTGTCAGTCTGCCCCAGGGCAGCTGTGGCTACAACCGTAGCTTGCCTCCACCAGTGTGTGAATGTGAGAGT
>NW_005187439.1:3611671-3614652 GCF_000239375.1 Pundamilia nyererei | reverse complement strand
GGGGGGGGAGACTAGACTGCACCTATACTACATTTGAAGTCTGCACCTTTGATACAAGTTGAATGAAGACTCTGTGAGGACTCATCTTGCTGCTATGTCATCTTAAATTCATCAACTCTAAAGGTGAAGGTGATCAAATCACACAAAATTTACAATTTTCTCACTATGTAATCTATTTTGATGCTAAATGTCTAATACCAATCTTTGAGATGATTTGAGCGAGTACACCCAGCTTGTGGTTTTCTCCTGGCCATGCCCAATGAAGTCCAACTGTGGAAGCAGTGACTCAGTACGACACCCCCCAAATGCCTCATTGCTTCAAGCCAACATGGCAAGATGAGCAGAGAAAAGACAGAAATGTAAATCCCATTCTCTAGCTGAGACCACATCTTCTTTTAGGTTTGATGCCATTTCTAGTAGATAATGGTTTGGGGTAAGTCTCAGAGTGGATTGAGGAAGGAAAGAACACACCCACCAACCCACCCACACAGACACACGCATCCCTGTTGAAATCACCCTCAACGCACATGACTGCAGTTGCTTGCTTCCTATTTTCTACTGTTTTACTGTACATCGTGACCTTTGTAAAAAAGACTCCAGCTTGTGATACTATTGGACTTTTCTTATTCAGACTCATTACAGAATGATTATTTTTTCTTATTTTGTTACCTTTATAATACTGCATTTAAGTAAAATTGAGTGGATGAGACATTGGAGATCTCAGCCTCTTTGACACAGGCCACTCTTGAACCAGAGACTGTGTCCGAAGCATCTTTCGACAGCAAAGGAGAAAAAGAACTAGATTGTTGCTCTGAGATCCACTGGTTCATATGAAAGTACAATTTGCATTTCACTTGGAATTTAAGGTCTTAGAATTTGTAAGAAGATGGAATTATAGCCATTTTCATACATAACCCCCCATTGCCAGAGACTCAAACAGTGTCCTGGTCAGATGAGACTTGTTCTCTCATTATTTTGTAACAAATGATGCAAATAAAACCCTCCATATGATTAGGTTGAAAAGCAAAAATAATCCCTTTAGAAAGCTAGCAAAAATGTAAAGAATGACCAAATTGATTGCCGGGGAGAAGGCCGCTCAATCAAACTGGCCCCTCCACTGTATCAAAGTATAAGAAAAAATCCTGATATTTAAAATTATGTCAGTTTGTCCATTTCATTTTGAGCCTCTGAAAATGGGGGACTATATTTAAAAACAACAACAACAGCAAAACCCTGCTGTAATTCACAAGCTGCAGATGCAATACTTTTAGTTAAACTCCTCAAATTAAAGCTGAAAGTCTGCATTTCAATCACATTTTCAGAATCATCAGAATCCTTTATTAATCCCTAAGGAAATGATGTGGGTTACAGTTGCTCCAAGACAGTAACAGTATCAGACTAAACTAATTAAATAATACAATATGTTAATAGTTTACAAATTTAAGAAATTGCACTAATATATACAAATTGCTCAATTATAAATATCAAGAATATTGACAAAGAATTTTACAGACGTGAGACTATTACAGTGGTGAATATATATGGTTGACATTTGACTCTAACCTGTGAACTTTGTCATTTGCTATTTTACTCTAGAGCGTGTGCAAAAAGGGTGTAAATATTACGGTGTTTACAGTGCATTAGATGGAGGAGTTGTACAGGGAGATGTAAATGGACAGGATTTCCTGTGTCGTTCAGTGGTGCTTTTTGGTAATCTCATTTTGACTGTTTAACTTAAAATGAACTGTGGTGGTGTATAGAGTCAAAAATACAAGAAAGTCTAAATGTCACTGTAGTTGTAGAATTTTGAAACCCAGAAACGTCTTGGGATTTATACATAAAAATAGAAATCTTAGACCTTATTCATCTGTTATGCCTGCTTTTTGATCATAAAATCCCCAAACTCAAAATGTTTTTGCTAAATAAGTCTCCAATATTTGATAGATGATTCAAAATAAACTTTCCCTTTCGCTTCTTCTCAGTCAGGCATACTTAAATAGGAGGATTGGTTTTGGAGGATTATTTTTTATTCTTTGTATTTATTGTTTTCTGGTTGATTGTCTATTTGGTATATGTTTTAAAAATACTGAATTGAAAGTTTTAATATCCAGAATAAAAATAATATTACCTTTAGCCTACTTATTATACTTTCTTCTCATACATGTTTGTTAATGAAAATATACAGCACTTCAGTATTTCTTAGCCTAACGTTCTGCAATGTCTTGTGCACTGAATCCCTTAATATCCTTGATAAGTTTAGTCATATTGTACAAACATTGAATTTGCTTACTATATTGTTAAATTTTCTTTCTTTTTTCTTTGTTTGTTTACTCACCAGATGTATGTGTCAGTCTTCCTCAGAGTTCTTAAATGTTAAAAACAAGCCACGCAAAAAACGAATCACTTTTTTCAGAATCAAAAGGTAGAACTTTGTTAAAGCAGGAATTTCCAAACTAAAAGAAAAAACCTCAGTCCTGACTGCTGTTACCGCTCCCTTATTCCTGTGCTGTCAACTAGTTTTGGTTGAAGTGGAAATGAAACCCTGTCTGTGCAAAACCCTGCCCTTTAGATATTCCAAGAAGGTTGTCTAAGGTCAATTAATTTAAGTGTGGGTCTGTTACACCCGGCCTAGGCAACCGGCGTGCAACACAGAAAAAATAAAAATAAGGGAGAAAAAACAAAACAAAAAAACTACTACGGGTCTCCACAAAAAAAAATCCCAAAACGAAAGTATCGACAACTATTTACATCAAAGCAAAACAAGACATTTATTTACATCAAAACACCAAACTATTTACCACCGGGGGGGGAAGATCGCGACCATCACAAACTGAAACACAAGGCTTAAATACATAGAGGGAGCAATCAGGGAATGGACAACAGGAGGGAAACACAGCTGGGGCAAATCAGAACTGACGAGACAAGGAAGCATAAACTGAACACACTGAGATAAGACAGACTTTCAAAGTAAAGCAGGAAAC
>NW_005187439.1:3609622-3610892 GCF_000239375.1 Pundamilia nyererei | reverse complement strand
GAGTTTTTCCTTCCCACTGTTGCCAAAGTGCTTGCTCATAGGGGGTCATATGATTGTTGGGTTTTTCTCTGTATCTATGAAGCGCCTTGAGGCGACTTTTGTTGTGATTTGGCGCTATATAAATAAAATTGAATTGAATTGAATTCGATATGACAATATATGTTGGATGATGATATGAAAACATCTATCGTTACATATTATACACTGTTGTTTGTTTCGTGGTGTCGCAAAATAAGCTGTTTACAGCAATATTTCTTTGTCGTTTTGATGATCACTGTAATGGCTATATTAATTTCTTAAAGTTCTCTCTTCCTCCTAGATTTAAAATAACCACACTACAGACAGACAAGCGACTGTTTTCACGCTTTGGTTCGTTAGCAACAACGACAGTAACCCCATCGTGTGCCTCCGCCAATTGTTTATTTTCCACATAAACCTTTCACAATAAAGCTCAAGATTCTTTTGAGACTTTTCAAAATAAACTGAAATGATGACAATATACATTATTCTCAAACATCAAATTTCAGAATATGCATCAAACAAATCACCTCAAATAAAAACATGAATTTACTATAAATGGCAATTGCAGTCACCACATGGATGCAGGCACAGAGAATACCAGCATGGCCAGTGAAGATGAGGCATAACCAGGTAGCTCCAAACAGAAGGACCAGTCAAAACAAATCGAGGACCTTATTTCTAAACGAGGGGCTACCTCTGTAGCATGGACATGGTTTGGTTATGAAAAGTCTGACACGGACCAGAAAACTGTACTATGCAAATTATGCCACGACAACCCTCTTCTATCACCTACACAAGAATCACGTGAAAGAATATGGAGAGAGTTTGTGGATGACAAGCAAAAAAGAGCCATCAGGTGCTCAAAATAAACCTTAGACTCAAACATTAGAGTAGGCTTGTCCCCAGAGCACGCTGTGTAATAAACACTCACAAAGAAAACGTCAGCGTTACAACTTATGTCTAAAAATGTATAGCTTCATGCATCGGTTAAAACACTCGACTCCAGGTACACGACACCCAGCCAGGGATAATATTTATATGGGGATATAAGATTCTGGTCATATTGGACAGCCCTAATATAGGTGGTTCATATCGAGCAGTTAAGCCTTTCAGGCTCAAATTAAGTTTTTGTTGCTAATAGGGATGGGTATTGATAAGATTTTCACGATTCCGATTCCATTTTCGATTCTGTTTAACGATTCGATTCTTTATCGATTCTCTTATCGATTCTCTTATCGATTCTCTTGTC
>NW_005187439.1:3604313-3609443 GCF_000239375.1 Pundamilia nyererei | reverse complement strand
CTGTAGCAATAACAAAGTATAACATAAATTATTCTGTAGCAATTACACAAGAATATCCAGTAATGTTGTCATCCGTTCTCGTAAAGTATGACCAAACTTTTGAGCCTTTGAGCCGCTGGCGCGGTGTTTCCTGCCGGGTAAATGACGCTTCGCAACGTGGTGACGTCATTCGGGGCGACTGGAATCGATAAGGGAATCGTTTGCAAAAATGGCAAACGATTCCAAGGAATTGAAACAGTGGGAACCGGTTCTCAACAAGAACCGGGTTTCGATACCCATCCCTAGTTGCTAATGCACAACCAAGTCCTGCAGTGGAAGTGGTACTTCTGAGTAAAAAAAACTCATAAAATATGTATGTGGGGTAATCAGGTTGTTAGTTTTTAACTGTTGCAAATTGGCAACGCCTGCCTCGAGAGGGTTAAGTAATCTCTTGATAAAAACACTTGTTATTGAAATAATTACTAACAATTCACTTACAATTACAGCAATATATACAAAAACTCTTTGGTTCTCTGAGATTTCTGAACAGCTTGTGTTTCTAAGATTTATATTAAATGAAAATAGGTCTACTGACCTTTTCTTTTATAAAATAAGTTTTTCTGTGGCTAGTTTCAGTTCTGAAATTTGCCAGATTTGCAGAACTGAAAACTCAGTTTCAGTTTAGTTTCAGTTCTCAACTTTCCTTTAATTCTTTATTGAAAGTTGTGCAGTTGTAACACTTAATGATGAAACACTGAAATGGCCTGAGATGTTATTAACTAGTTTTTCATCTATTTGTGGGTACTGATTTACCTAAAGTTTCATTCAAAAGCTTACTGTAACTATGCTTATTAATGTTTTGGGGCATATTAAGTTAGAATTATTGTTCCATGATAAAGCAGTCATCAATGAATGGTGAGCATTCATTCATATCAATGACTGATGAATGATTTACTCAGTCTGTAAAGAGATAGTAGTATAACCTCATATATGCAACATGTTTTAATGCCTTTTACAATCCCACGGGCAGCAAAAAAAAGCTTTGCAGTATAATACAATATAGTATCTTGAATGAGTATATTGTACCAAAACAATGAAGTCTTACTGTATTTGTTATTTGAATGCTTTAAAACCAAAAGCTATCAAAGTTAACTCAAACTATGCTGCTGTTGTGACATTCAGGTAAAAGAGCCCGTTTCATAAAATGGTGCGAGCCTTAGCTTCTTCAGCTTTCTGTGCATGTTCTTTTATCCAGTCATTGATTTGTTTATCATGTTCAAGCTGTAGTTGGTTGATATCTTCTTCATTTGGCTCGCCCTCATTTTCTATAGAAAGATTGTAATTAAGCTCACCCATTTCTTATTCTTGTTTTTCCTTCAGTCTCTCTGTATTCTTTCTTCATGAGCAGATGTTTAAGTATGATGGCATTGCTTTATTGTTGTTTTTGCTTCATGTCTTCCATTTCACTGTCATGCTTGATTTTCTGTCACCTACATTGTAGAGGGTGATTTTGCCTCTAAACAGAAAGTTAAAGTGGATTCAGCAGGTGGAGGAACCTTAAATTGGTTGTAATGGCTCAGTGTGGTGAAAAAAATCACAACTCACAATAATTTCTATTGAGTTATCCATTAGATTTTCTTTGTGTACAGGCTGTGATTAGCCGATTACTCTGGCTGTGAGTACCACATGGTCAGAGTTAGGTTACATCAAGTGTAGTAGAGATTAACACAAATTTCAGCTGATGATGCTGAAATCATCATTCATGGACAGAATTCCACCTTCATCCCAACTTTGAATCCACAACAAACTACAAAAAATTCAGCAGTTTATCTTTCACTAACCTGCAGAGTATTTTCATGCAACCTTAGTCCATCTCAGTTTGATTTGAAGCATGTTTCCTAATGCAAAAAAACATAATGTCGCATGTATCTATACCCAATATCTGATTTAAAAATTGAGGATGTGCATGTAAGCTTTACATTTCCAGTTTATAGAATACAACTGAGCGATCCTTAGCTTTAAATAAAACCTCTCTTTTTTCCTCTCCTCTCCTGTCTTTATCTTTCTCCATCTCTGAGTAAAGTTAGCTCTTTCTTTTCTCTCCCTGTGAAATACAGCTACATACAGTGCGACAAACTGCACGCAAACAGTTTGGGTGTTTGCTGATGGTTGTTGAGCTGATAGAAACATTGCATTTGAAATTACCTGCCACTTAAAAAGTATTACTTCCTTTATGCTTGCTTGTGTAATCGTCAAACAGCAGACCGGTCCACATTTCAATGGAGGTGTCCATTCAGGCAGCCACCGGCACAAGGTGGGTCCGGGGGGCCCCCCACATGTCCAGTGGCGGCCCCAGAGGTGATCCGGGGGCCAGCCTTGTGGCCAGCAGCAGCGGGCACACCACAGCCAAGGTTCACAGGCAGCTCAACAGCAGGACCCTCGTGCGCCTTGACTTCCACCTCGCGTTCCCCCCGCGCCTCGTCCTCAACCCCCGGCTATCGAGGTGCAACACACGCCTTGACCTCCAGTGACGGCGTGGCAGGTTCCTCCTGTGCACTCTGCGCGTTGACCTGAGCAGGTGAGTGAGCTGGAGGTGGGACAGTTGCTCTGCGGCCCTCCTCTGGGGAGCAGGAATGGGTGCAGGCCCCTGCCGGGCACCAGCTGCTCCCACCCGAAGAGTGGGTATGGCCGTGGTGGCAGGCTGCACCCTGGGCGTTGGCACGGGCGCACAGGTGCCGGGCCCCAGAAAAGGCTGGACCTCCCCCACACCAGTGGGGGTGTTGGCGGTGTTGGCCAGGACCAGATCAGAGCAGCCAGATTCTCAATCCTCTGCACCCCACGTTCAATCCAGTCCTGGAGTTCTTCCCACTAGCTGCAAGACACCACCGCTTGCTCACGCTGCGTGGCCGCCAGCTCGGCCACCATCTGGGCCAGCTCTTTCCCTGGCTGGCCCGGTTCTTGGTCTGCTGTGCCCCCCCTCCTGGGTTTTGGCACCACTGCAGTAATCACACAGCAGACCAATCCACAATTCAATGCTTTTCAGCATTCTTTATTACTACACATGGTTGCTGTTCACAAACACACATGGCTGTAGCTTTTCAGCCGAACACATACCAACAACAACAACGACAGTCAGGAAGAGCTTTTTATGCCGGCAAGGCATGATTGCCGATGCTGTCATGTGTGTCCATCTCCACTGGAACGGCACCACAGACCACGCCCTGACACAGCTTGTGTTCTGTATGTTTGTCTTAGCTAGTCTTAGCTGATGTACTGCAACTGCAACTTACGGACAGCTGCAGTCGTTCCGGTGCTGTGGCAAAAAACAAACAAACAAAAAGAAACAATTCTGGCCCACTTTAACCCCTGACTTTGGCACATGTCATCTCTTTTTATGCAACATCCCCTGGTGATTGATACGCAAATAGGATTTTCTTTCCTGTATTACTGTTTAGGCTCAAATCGGTTTCATGTTTGAAGGCTCACAGTGGCATTAAATAAAAACTCACCTCAAATGCGTTGAAGAACTGGTGTGCTATATTTCGTTTCATACAGTTTTTCCAACTTCTTATAAGTGAAATAGAAATGAAAGTTTAGAATTTTTTTTTTATTATTATTAATTCATTAAGGAAGCTTAAAAGTGATTTCAAATGTTGTTCTGTCTGCTAATCACCTTTTGGTTTTAGTAGGGGTGTATACATATATCAGCACATCTCTTTTTGTTGTAATGTGTAAATCAGTCATTCCATGTCAATTCATCAAATGTCAACCTGAAAAAATTTGAGAGTAAACATGGTCTGAGGGACCAGACAAAGAGCGATTCAGAAGACCCCTATGAGCAGAACACCAAGGGAACAGTTCACCCTGATAGGGTTACCGGGGCCCCGCACTGGAGCCAGGCCTTGGGAGGCTGCGCGAGGGCGAGCGTCTGGTGGCCAGGCCTTAGTCCATGGGGCCTGGCTGGGCACAGCCCGAAAAAGGGACATGGGCCCATCCACTTGCAGGCCCACCACCCACAGGAGGCACCATAGGGGTCGGGTGCATTGTGTGCTGGGCGGCATCCAGGAGCGGAGACCCTGGCGGACTGATCCACAGCTACCAAGGCTGGCAATTTGGACTTCCTAATATGCAATTATGCAAAATCTCTTTTTAAAAAGAGTAAAAAAAAGTATTTAATGGGATAAAGGTAGCTTTATTGTTAGATTTTGTTTAAAGTTGTTTTATTTAGGACCCCTGGGGTTAAAATCGCATCTATTCAATATACGAGAACGATTATGAGGCTTACACTAAACGTATGCTTTAATAATATCAAATCATTTTACAGTCTTTTATTTGCAAATTGATTAATGGCACATTTTAATCAACTGTCAAAGAGAAAAAAGAGAAATACAACTTTGCAGTCTTTGCAATGTTGGCAAACCAACTCTTAAAAACTCCATGCACAAATGCTTCTGTGTTCACAACACAACAATATTTTCATCATATTCAGTATATTATATTATTTAATCATTATGTAAAAGTCTTCACTTGTAAGGAAAGACAAACTCGAATCTCAATCCTAAACATTTGAGTGTTGATAACATCAAGAAAAGTGTAAAACACGAAACAAATTGCAGATCTTTTAACTAATGTAAACGCTTACTGTAAGAGAAGGGTACAAAAAAACATGTAAGTACTTGTACATACAAACTGTTTCTCACACACTGTGTACTGTTGGAATCATTTATAGCTTCCTTTCAAGCTGCATGATTTCTGAAAAGCTAATGTTAAACATTGAAGTAAAAATGATAAGAAACTTATAAACGCTATACCCCCTTGCAATACATTGTTTTGTCAGAGCTTTGATTTCTTCATTGTGTATTTGCCTGATATCCTTTAGTCTGTCATTATGCTCTTGACATAAGCTTTTCATTTCCACATCATACTCTTCTTTCACATCCTGTAGTTTTGAGGGGTTTTTTTGTTTCTTTTTTGAGTATTCAATTTGTCTTGGGGCTCTTGATTCAGAGTTCAAAGCCTGTCTTTATGCTCTTGTTTTTGAGCACTTAGTTTCTGATCATACTCTTGTTGTTGAGTATTCAGTTTGTCTTCATGCTCCTGTTTTTGAGTATTCAGTTTGTCTTCATACTCTTGTTGTTGAGCACTTAGTTT
>NW_005187439.1:3593371-3603725 GCF_000239375.1 Pundamilia nyererei | reverse complement strand
TGTTGTTGAGCACTTAGTTTGTGATCATATTCTTGTTTTTGAGTATTCAGTTTGTCTTCATGCTCTTGTTGTTGAGCACTTAGTTTGTGATCATACTCTTGTTGTTGAGCATTCAGTTTGTCTTCATGCTCCTGTTGTTGAGCACTTAGTTTGTGATCATATTCTTGTTGTTGAGCAGTTAGTTTCTGATCATATTCTTGTTTTTGAGTTTTCAGTTTGTCTTCATGCTCTTGTTGTTGAGCACTTAGTTTGTGATCATACTCTTGTTGTTGAGCATTCAGTTTGTCTTCATGCTCTTTTTGTTGAGCACTTAGTTTGTGTTCATACTCTTGTTTTTGAGTATTCAGTTTGTGTTCATACTCTTGTTTTTGAGTATTCAGTTTGTGATCATATTCTTGTTTTTGAGTATTCAATTTGTCTTCATGCTCTTGTTGTTGAGCACTTAGTTTGTGATCATACTCTTGTTGTTGAATATTCAATTTGTCTTCATGTTGCTGTTGTTGAGCACTTAGTTTGTCTTCATGTTCTTGTTGTTGAGCAGTTAGTTTGTGATCATATTCTTGTTTTTGAGTATTCAATTTGTCTTCATGCTCCTGTTGTTGAGCACTTAGTTTGTCTTTATGCTCCTGTTGTTGAGCACTTAGTTTGTGATCATATTCTTGTTTCTGAGTATTCAGTTTGTCTTCATGCTCTTTTTGTTGAGCACTTAGTTTGTGATCATATTCTTGTTTCTGAGTATTCAATTTGTCTTCATGCTCTTGTTGTCGAGCACTTAGTTTCTGATCATATTCTTGTTTTTGAGTATTGAATTTGTCCTCATGCTCTTGCTGTTGATCTTTTATTTGCTGTACATATTTTTTCTTCTGGTCTTGTATTCTCTCATCATTTTCTTTTCTTAAATGTATTATATTGTTGTCATAATCTTTTCTGAGATCTTGTTTTTGTGAAGCCATTTTGTCTTTCAGATCTCTCATTTCTTTGATATGATCATTTTTCAGATTCGTTAGTTTTTTCTCATACTCCTCTTTTATATCCATCTTTTCTTTTTCAGTGTTTTCTTTCAGTTTCTTTATTTTGGCTTCAAATTCCATATCGTGTTTATGGGTCTTTTCATCATACTCCTTTTTTAAGTTTGTTATTTCATCATCCTTTCGTTGCTTCCAAATATTGTTAGTATAATCTTGGTTGGCTTGTGATATTCTGTTGCCATGATCTTGCTGTAGGTTATTAATTAACTTCGCTATATTTGAAATTTTGCTCAAAAATCCGGGGCTGTCTTCACGATCTTGCTTCAGTGGCTTTATTTTGTCTCCATACTGCTTTATCAGTTCCTGTACTGTATATTCACATTTTTGGTTTAGCTTTATTACTTCACACTCTTTCTTCAAATTGTTGATCTCTTTAAAGTGTTCTTCCTTTATATTCGCCATTTTCTTGTCATTCTCTTGTGTAATATCTGCAATGCTCTTATCATGCCTTTTCTTCAGATTGAAGATGGTTGATTCACAATCTTGTTTTAGATTCTTTATTTCCTCATCCTGCTCCTGCTTTAGATGTTCTACTGTTTCAATGTTTTCCTGCAGCAGCTGTGTTATGTCGTCTAAGTGATTTACAGTCAGATGAAATATTTTGTGCTCAAATGCCATTATTTCTTTACTATGGTCTTCTGTGAGATTCTTTATTTTTTCACTGTGCTCATTTTTATTATACATTAGTTCTTCTTTATGTTTATTTTTGAGATCTTCTATATATTCACTGTGCTCATGTTTCAGATCTGCAATCTGCTTTGAATGCTTTTTATTGAGGTCTTCTATTTTGTCACACTCATCTGTCAATTTCATGCTTTCTTGATCTTTTTCCTTAGTTTTCACCAATTCTTTCAGTTTTAGTGCATAATCCTTGAGTGTGAGATGGACATACTTCAGGTAGTCTTTCTGTAGCTCTGCTTGCTGCTTATCCTCCTGTTCTCTTTTAATTTGATTGTCTATTTCTAGTGCAACATATTTGTCTTTTTCCGGCCATTCTTCGTTTTTCTTTGTTTCACCATCCAGTTTTGTTATTTTTCTAGAGCTTTCTTCCATCTGTATGTTTCTTTCTTCTTGGGAAAGCACAGTTTGGAGGCAGTAATCACTTGCTGTTGTCCTGTTATCAGTGAGCATAGTTTCTATCTTTTCCATCAGTTCTTGATGTCTTTTATTATTGAATAGATCATTTCTATCAAGTTTGATCTCATGTTGCCTTTGATTGCAGTCTTGAATTAATTTATGCATAGGGGAATTCAAATTTAGCTTATTTTGTTTTTGTGTTATGATCACCATTGAGTGGTGTAAACCATCGTGACCAAACAAGGTTAGAATTGCCTTTAGTGCCAGCCGTTTCTCTTCAGTGAAATTGGAAGGTTTCACTATCAGTAGTATCACAGTTGGTCCAGGTGTGCAAAGACTCATCAGACTGTCCATTTCTTTTGTCACTGATAGGAATTGAAGATCAAAAATATCTGGGGTTTTCACTACTGTTAGTAATGTTCCTTTCCATTCTCCATGTGCGTGCACACACTGCTTGTCTTTAAACAGTAATGAATGTTGAAAAGCTTTGTTGCATATTATCAAGTTGCCTAGTACTGTCTCGTCCCAGTCAGTACCTCCAAGTAGCACGATGTTCAGCTCAGAGCCTGCAAAAAAAAGCCAACCCAAAAATATTACTGAAGAATATTACTGTATCAGAGGTTATTCATTTATCCCTCTATGCAGGTTAGGGCCTTTGATAGTTCTTGAATGACAAGTGAATGAAAAGTCAAATTAAAAAGCACATTTCAAATTAAGATTTTGTTATTTACTGTTCTTTTTAAAGTGGCTAAAACTAAAATGTATTCTTTTGACATATATCAACTTCATAAATTAGCAGTAATAGTTTCGGGGCTTAATTTTAAAGCTTTTAATTGAATTTTCTTGGTTTGCCTATAACGATTTTCAAAAATATCCCTGTATGCATAGGTGTATTTTATTGTTCATCACCATTACAACAAGATAACATCTTTAATAATACAAGCAATAATCCTTTATAATGCTTAGTTTCTTCATCTTCTTGCTGTGATTAGAAATACTGTGAGATGTAAGCCAGCAAAGCCTTTTAGTTATGGAAATAGTGCATAAGACAGGATTTCAGCATATACAATTCATGTATACTTACCTGACATTATTGCTCTTCCATTACAGCAGACAGTAGCGGCCATAAGCGATATTCTGGATATATATATATATATATATATATATTCTGTGAAAAACAGTATGGTGTATTTATTCCAGTAACTTCAGACTGTGAATCCTGTGTATCTGGTCACCAGAACTGAATAACCATAAACAATTTTAATTAATTATGTAGCTAATACTTTGTACAGTCTCCACTGTAAAAAATATCAGTCTATGTACTCATGAGTTAAATTACTGAAGCTTTGAAGGCAAAGTGAATATTGTTCATTCACACACTACTGTGTCCATCCACAGTGAGCCTGGGACTGTGGAAAATCATGTTTCATACATGAAATTGTAAGTATTAAATAACTGACATCAATGACAGTGCTACATTTAAGTTTTAAACAGTCTCTGAAGTTTTAACCTGTCATTTCTAACAGAAATGACATATGCCTAAAAAACAGAATAGATTGTGTTTTCAGTCACACGATAACATCTTGTGTGTTGAACCACAGTGAGTCTGGGACCACACCTATGTCAACAGGACAAACTGAAAATATAAATGACATTATTCACATCAGATTGTAAGTATTTAATAACTGACATATCACTGACAACAGTACAGTGCAATATTTAATTTTTTAACTCATTTGTAGAAGAGAAATGAAAGCTAGGTGGTTAAGATGTGCGTGGTAAGGAGTAGCATATGACTGTGGCAGTGGCATTTTCTGTTTTACTTGCACTTTCAATTTATCTTTATATATGCTTTTTATATGCGTATTACCTTTACATATGCTTGTATATGCCTATTAAAATTTCAGATTTGTCACCAAAAAAGATTTCACTCATTATCAGTTAGATAGCATATTTATCATTGTTACACAGTGAAGTTCATTTGCAGAAACAAGAATGAAACGATAATTTTTTTATTGGAGTAGATAAGAAAACTTCTGGCTGAGAAAATCAAGTTCCGTATACTAAACATTTTAATGAAATAGACCAATCACAATTGATATTCTTAGATAACCAACTCACCAAAAAAAAAGCAGTCATTTGTAAGACTGAGTTCTCTAAACACACTGATCCCCCCAAATTAGAAATATGTATATTCCTTTTCCAGTTAGCACGTTTGATCTAAACATTTTACTATAACATAGTTATACATGCATTTATAGTATTTCCTGCTGAGATTTATTGGGTTTTTTCATCTTGAGGAACTCACCAGGTGGAGATTGTTGTGGTAGTCCTTACAGCGCATAAGGTCAAAGAGAAAGAAAAAGATGCAGATCAGAAAAGAAAACAAGAAGTTGAAGCTCCTCCTGCACAGGGCGTTACTTTTAAAAAGCTTGTCTAAAGTGAGCTCATTTCATTGCAAATCTTTGACTTTTTATATGAGTTCTCAATATAATATTAAAGATTTAGAGTGTATTTAGAAATGTGTCAAAAACCTATTTGTTACTTATAGTTACAGAAATAAAATAACCAAACAATTCGAACTTCTCATACAATACAAACATCTGCTAAAAAAACCCCAGAATAGATTATGTTTTCAGTCACATGATAACATCTCGTGTGTTGAACCACGGTGAGTCTGGGACCACACCTATGTCAACAGGACAGTTTTGTTTGTTTTACAAACTGAAAATATAAATGACATTATTCAGACAATGACACCAAACACAGCCAAGTAAACTGTCACTTAGTTTCATAACTTAAAATTTCGTGGTCTGATTTATTTGCATGTGGGGGATTTTATGGGTGGTTACTAACATGTGGTGAGAATTTATATGTCAATAGCATCTTTAGAAATATATTTACTGAAAAAATTGGTGTTGTGTTCAATACTTATTTTACCCAATGTACATTATGGAGTGAAGCATCATGGCATAGGGGTATTGTTTGGGCTAATGTAATAACTTATTGATCAGTTTTATAAAGACATTTTAAACTATACGTCAAACATCTATATCAAATCATAAACACAAAATAACAAAAATATACTGACAAGAGTACAGCGCTACATTTAGGTTTTAAACTTAAACAGTCTCCATGAAAAGATGGTGGCTGAAAAGTAAAAAGTGTTATCCTTCTGCCCTGTGGCTGTTGCGGGATCCTGATTAGGGATGGGTATTGATAAGATTTTCACGATTCCGATTCCATTTTTGATTCTGTTTAACGATTCGATTCTTTATCGATTCTCTTATCAATTCTTTTTTAAAAAGGAGAACAATAAGGTCGAGTAGCTTAGAACTTTGTTTTATATCTTCTCTTTGAACAAGATAGAAATTTAGGAGTAACATGGCCTTACAAACCCAACAGTGAGATCTCAACAGATCCACAGCCTATGGCTCTTCAATGGGGTGTCACAGGGTCCCCAGGAAAAAAAAGTTGTAAATGTAAAATAATAAAATAAATATTCTCCTGTAGCAATAACAGTAAGTATAACATAAATTATGTAGCAATTACACAAGAATATCCAGTAATGTCCCTGCCTACAATTAAACGCATTCACTTACCGAAAATCGGGGGCATCTGCTGTGGCAAATGGGTTCAAGCCTTTGACCACAAACTTAGTCACTGCTCGGTGACATTCGTCTATCCTGGCCTGAAAGGAGACGCTACCGGTAGACTGCAGCGAGAACTGCCAGCATCTGAGATGTCTCTCTCATCATGGTCACCTAAATGCACAGTAATGGCAGGTTTTGTAATAAGGCAGATCGCGCTATTATCCTTTCCAACGAGTTGATTTGAACCGTGAAGTCCCCTTAAAAGAGCCAATAACTTTACTTTACACTTTATTTGACCCACTAGGTTTAAATCTGGGACTCTCCACCATTTGACCTTATAACTGAAGAAGCTTCTCAGATGAGAGGTGAAACGTCTTCAAGCAACAGAAGTCCAGACGCTTTTCTTTGCAAGCTCCTTTGACTATTTTCAGTGATTGTGCTCACCAGGTGACACTCTGACGTTTTACTCAGTGCTGTTAAATGTCCCTTGGTAGTTCCAAACTGAATCAGGTTACTTGTAACCACCTTTCATTATCAGAATATCAAGGTGTTGCCTTGTACAAGTATGACAACAGAGTAAAGGTGATGTCTGATACAGTTACTGATAAATGACCAAACACTGAGCATTCCCTGGATTCTTTATGCTCTGTTGCATCTGCGCAAGCTCCATGCATTGTCTGAACCTTCAACAACAGAAAAAGGTCGTACAAGTCTCAGGTGGTTTTATGTCTAATCTAAGCGAGAATCTGCATTAGTTGTTTTGTTATTATTGGGATGCTTTTCCACTTGGATTAACCAGGCACGTACAGGACACCCAAAGATCTAATCATTGTCAGTGATGAATATCAAGTTGAGCTAATCATCCTGATCTACATGTAGAAAATGTTCACAAGATGTGATGGCAAGGATATCACTTGCTATGCAGGGCAAGGAGCAAATGGTGGTAAAGGGCACATTGCCTTAACTAGTTGAAAAAACAGAAATGTGTGGATTTTGGTCCATTATCAAAAAAACTGACAGTGGGTTTAAATTAAGATGTGGTTAATAGACTTACATAGAAAAGCAGTTTGTGTGAATGAGTGAATGAGTAAAAACTGCTGAGTCATAACCACAGAATCAAAACCTGTATGCTTTAGGGACAAAATCAATGGACTACAGTTCTTAATTTTTGAATTCGGTTATTTTTTTCTGCATGATTGCCACAGGCATATGAAATCAAGCAGCAAACCATGGAGTCTACCTTTACAAGTTTTTTTTAAATAATTTCTTGTCCTAAAGAGCTCACAGCATTAGTACAAGCTGCGTTATTCCAACAGTGGTGTTTCCACCTCAAACACTCACATTATTATAATTGAGAACTGTCACTGATCTTCCTATGTACATGTACGTTTAAAGAATGTGGCGTAACTGTCAGGTGTGTAGATTATTTGTTAAGGTCTAAAAGATGATGTCTACCCTATAAACTCTGTGAAATAAATTTTCTGAAACTGGGTTTAAATATGAAAGGACCTTTTGAATAAAGGCAGGACATATTCCCTTATTTCAAAGATTCAAAATTGAAGAAACAAATTAAATCAAGCTTTTCAACAAATATGGTTTGAATTTCACTATGAAGTGCGGTTCCATGCTTAGGTTGCCTGTACTTTGTTACATTTCCTTCACTTTAAAGTTAGATTACAACAGTTTACGGTCTTTTTTCCAATCAATCAATATCCGTAAAGAGTCTTCAGCTAATGTTTGCTTTTATTTAAAGTTTACTGTCATATTTCCCAACAGTAGTACTTATTCATTGTCCCGTAAAGTGATCATCAAAATTAACGATAAGAACATCAACTGGTTTTTGTCCAAAATATGAAGCTTACATTTTAATATATCTCTACACAGACTACTTATCAGATGCAATAAGTATTTTATAAAAACAAAAAACAATCAGGAATTGAAAATTTTTATCATTCTGAAAAAAGAGACAAGCTGTGCTAAAAAATGGTTATATAGTGCAATAAAGTGTTTTCTGTAAATAACAAATACATCTGAGCCAAAGACATTTTGTGCTTTTCGTGAGATTATTGACACCAGTGATTGTTTTTAAATGGAAAAATATGCATTACTTCCTGCAGTAAAAATGGCATGATGCAAATTAAACGAGATCTTTACCTAACTGATTTATATGATTAGTTTACATTCATTCATGCTTTTACTTAGCAGGCAAAATTTTCTGCAGTTAAAAAAAAAAAAAAGATTGACAGTGATTTTAGAACATATTAATCAATTTGTAATAATTTGAGTATATTATATTATATGGAACTACATAAGTGTCATCTATCATGCAGCTATAACAAAAGCATTTGTTTATTAAAGCTTTAAAACCAAAAGCTATCAAAGTTAAATCAAACTGACATTCAGGTAAAAGAGCCTGTTTTATAAAATGCTGCAAGACTTATCTCCGTCAGCTTTCTGTACATATTCTGCTATCCAGTCATTGATTTGTTTATCATGTTCTAGCTGTAGTTGGTTGATATCTTCTTCAATTGGCTCGCCCTCATTTCCTATAGAAAGATTGTAATTCAGCTCATCCATTTCTTGTTCCTGTTTTTTCTTCAGTCTGTCAAAGTCTCTCTTGTATTCTCTCTTCATGAGCAGATGTTTAAGTATGATGGCGTTGCTTTTTTGTTGTTTTTGCTTCATGTCTTCCATCTCACTGTCATGCTTTGCTCTCAATGCTGCAAAATCTACTGAATATTTCTGTCTGAACTCATTGAATTCTTCTGCTTGCTTTCTGGCTTCTTCTGCAATTTTCTTCTTCATTTCCTTGACTTTTGCCTCATAGATATCCTGCGCTAATTTCCAGTCTCTCTCCTCTTGTTCTCTCCTGAGTCTATCTTGTTCTTTTATTTTGCTTTCATATTCGTTTCTTTCCTCATCATATTCTTCTTTGAGCTTTATAAGCAGCGTTTGTTCCTCCTCTTTCCTCTGTTTGTCTTCTTGATTTCGTTTCTCCCACCATTCTTTGCGTTCTTTTTCCCAAGCTTCGCGTTCTAATTTCATCTCTTCTCGGTTTTCCATCAGCTTTCTGTCAGCATGTACATTTTTTTCACATTCTGATTTTATTTTCTGCTCAAGAGCTTCAAGTTTTTCTTCCCACTGCATTCGGAGTTTTTCTTCATATCTTATTGATGCTATGGTCTCCTGTTCTCTCTTTTCCTCCTCTCTCTTTGTCTTCTCTTGTTCCTGGTTAATCAGTTCTTCCTTCTCCTTCAGTACTTCTTCTTTTTCTGCTCTTTCTTGATCAATTTGTTTCTTTTTCGCCTGTATTTCTTCATCGCGTTTCCTTTGAAGTTCTTCCATCTCTTTCTCCATATCTGCTTCTTTCTCTTTTAGGATCCTCTTCATTTCCTTTTGTATGGCTGCCTCAGCTTCTTGGAACATCTCTGTAGTGTAGCAGCTGCCACCATTTTTCTTCACCATTGTTTGTACTTTGTCTAAAAGCTCTGCGACTTGTGAATGATTATTTTGATCTCTGTTGTTGAAAACATGGTATCTTCCTCCACAGTCGTCAATCAGTTTTTTAACAAAGTCATCGCTGACTTCTTCCATGTAACTCTCTATTGTTTGATCTTGAAGATCATCTCCTCTGGTGAATATAACAATAATGAAGTCTTCTGATTTCTTGCCAAAAAACTCCTTGATGAGCTCTACTGTGTCTTTTTCTTCTTTGGTAAATCGACCAATCTGCACTACCAGTAAGAACGCGTGAGGTCCTGGAGACAACAAGCTGATGCATTTCACAAGCTCCTGTTTGACTTCATGGTTGGACAGAGTCGTGTCGTACAAGCCTGGTGTGTCGACCACAGCAACTGGATGGCCGTCGATCACTCCTTTTGCTTTTTTGCAAACGTCTGTCACTGACTTCATGCAGGTTTTAGAATAAAAGCATTTTTGGCCTAAAATGGTGTTTCCAGTTGCACTCTTCCCACAGCCAGTCTTCCCAATCATCACTATCCTGAGAGCATCTGGGCTGTGGTTGGGATTATCAAAGGATTCTGTCTTCTGTGAAGGGTTTCCTTCGAATTTAATCAATCGAGGCTTAACAAGCATTTGTCTTGTGAAGCACTTAGATCCCATAGCTGTCATCTTCTCCACAGTGTGCAACACCTCAGAGACCTGCTGCTTGTCTTTGATGTTGAAGATGATGTTTCGACCTCCACACTTCTGACAGAGCTCCTGGATGTTTCTGTTTTCACTAACAAAGTTGACAACAACTGGATCTGTGGGATCTGATTCCACTGCAAAAAGAATCATGGTGAAGTCGATGACCTGAGATCCAAATTCATTCTGGATGATCTCTAACTCTCGCTTGTTTTCGTCACTGAGGGGTCCCACAGGAAGGACCAGGATAAAGGCATGGACACCTTCGGGATTCCAGAGAGAAACACATTGCATTTTGCAGCTCTTTATTGCCTCAGGAGATTTTCCATACAAAGCAGGCATCTCTACCAGGGACACTAAACGTCCACACACCTGTGTCTCCTTCTTAACACATTCTGAGGAGTCAGCAGGTTTACCAAACTGGTGTTTTCCTACAATGGCATTGGCTGCTGAACTCTTCAGAACTTCATATGTCCCACACAATACCAGGTTAAGAGGCGGTTTAAAAGT
>NW_005187439.1:3592014-3593146 GCF_000239375.1 Pundamilia nyererei | reverse complement strand
GTTGTGGTGTCAGCTTCTTCACCTCTGTTTAGATAGCCTCCTCTGTTTTCATTCACTATGCTCTCCATCTTTTCCATGAGTTCTTGAAGATCCTTTTCTGGCAGATCTTTTTTGTCAAAGTTGATTCTCTGCTGCCTTTGTCTACAGTCCTGTATGAGTTGATCCACAGCTGAAGTTTTTTTCTCCTCACTATGTGTCAAAATGACCATTGCATATTTAAAAGCATCTTGACCAAAGAATCTTAGGATGAGCTTTAGTTTTTGTCTGTCTTCTTCACTGAATTCAGAAGGCTTTATCAACAGGAGCAGAACATTTGGTCCAGGGGGGCAAAGAGCGACACACTTCTTCATTTCATGCTTCACCTTCTCTCCAGCTAAACTGAAGACATCTGAAGTTTTCACTATTGTTAGGCGTGTTTTCCTATACTGTCCTTGAGTGACTGTAGTGGATGGGGACACCTTTTGCAGAAGATCCCCAGTCAAATCTTTTTTCCCAGTGATGAAGTTGGTTAGAATTGATTTTTTACTTTGAGTCTTTCCAAAAACCAGAATCCGAAGTTCATATGCTGTAAATCAACAAAAGAATTATTACATGTTTTCCAGCACATACATACATATTTATATCTTTTATTTCTTTTATTCTTTTTTAACTTTAATGTTCTTTAATTATTTGTAAAAAAAAAATCTACTCTTTACTGGGAAGTCCTCAAATAATCTTTTTAAACTCTCTTATCCTTCTCCCCAAAACCACTGTGAAGGTGTGAACACCGGCCTTTTTACATTTTTGGTGCATCAAATGATAATGTGCTAAAGCTGCTTGTATGTCTCACTAATGCACAAGGGGGCACATTTAAGAAATGTGGGGAGAGTTGATGCTTTTTATAGCTGTAGTAATTGTCCTTCAGTTTGAAAATTAGAAATGTGTAACATTATTCGGGATAAGTGTCAAACAGCTTCAAAGTTTCTAGATTCGGATGTTCATAATACATAAAATGCATATGTGTTTTTGTCAGGGTTGGACTGGGTCAGAAAATTGGTCCTAGCATTTTTTAATCCCATTATGTCCCTTCATTGTTGTCTTACCCTGTGAATTTCACATTCCTTGATTTCTTCCTCACTTCTCCACAAAGCTT
>NW_005187439.1:3591098-3591994 GCF_000239375.1 Pundamilia nyererei | reverse complement strand
TATGCAAGATTACCAGTCCAGCCCTGGGTTTGGGTAAAGTCATAACTGTCCCTACTGCCAACATAACTAGTGTTTCTAACTGTCATTCTAAGTGTGTTAACGGGAGTAAACGTGGCTTCTGGTTTTGTTAATAATTTTCTTTGTCACCTTTATCCTCCCTAACGCATCCTTATTTTCTTGTGACTTTTGCCTAGCACTGGGCTTAACCTGGATTTTAGCTGTCCTCGTCATGCTCAGATACTTGCATTCTTTCTGTCTTGCTATCTGTGTTATGTTCTGATAAATCTCGCCAGACTCACCGCGTGATGAAAGAGGTTGTGATGCCATAGTGCCACTGTGATGGAAATATGAGGAATCGGTTGGTGTCTGTTGGATGAAAGAAAAAGGAAGAGAAAGTTGTCATCTAATAATAAACCATCGGACAAAAAGAATCTGAATACATGGACCTTTAGAAGAAACCTTAAAACTCCAGTGGGCTCTATCGTGTGGTGGATATGATGCCACAGGAGCAGGTAGAATAAGTACAATATCACTGTCACTATAGGATCAGCCTGTGGATAGCATGGCTACAAATATTCTCCTTATCAGATTTGATAATAATGGCTCAGGTACTGGAGTACAAAATATATGTTTTATTTAATAATTGCAGTGTCATTACATTGTTTTCCCTATGGTTATGAGAAGTCAAAAAGTTTTGACAAGACCTGAGAATGTGTTGTATATGTAGTATAGTGCAGTATATTGGTGTGGTAAAGGTCTGTCAGTGAGTGCAATAATATTACAGTGGGGCAAAAAAGTATTTAGTCAGCCACCGATTGTGCAAGTTCCCCCACTTAAAATGATGACAGAGGTCAGTAATTTGCACCACAGGTACACTTCAACTGTGAGAGACAGAA
>NW_005187439.1:3577324-3589847 GCF_000239375.1 Pundamilia nyererei | reverse complement strand
AGTCTACCATGACCTACAAAACCGAGAACAGATGCAGTTATAGGTTTTTATATTCATTGCCTTTACTCTTTGTGAATGTACTTACCGGGTGAAACTGCTGATCGTCCTCAGCGGTTTTAAATGTGCCTTTGCAGATCCAGACTGAATCAGGTCACTCGAAAGTACCTTTTATTAACAGAATTGGGAGGTGTTGCCCTGTACAAGTATGACAGTAATGTAAAGGCTATATCTGATCGAGTTAGAGCATTCTCTGCATTGTTTATGCTCTGTTGCATCTTAGCATAAAGAATTTATCTTTCAGTTGAAGTCTATCATAAAGGCTCCATCCACCGAGTGAGTCTTCAAAACATCTTCCTTCCTAAAAAAAGGTGATACAGTTCAGCTATCAGTCATAGGCATGGTTTCATAATTTTATACTTAATCCATTTTAGCATGCTAATAAATTTTTTGGATGAGTCTTATTTTGATCAACTAAAACATACAGGACATGTAAAGGTCTTATCTAAGACTCCAATCACTGATGACTGTTTCCTGTTTGATGAGTGTCAGCTCGAGTCACGTCGCCATTCTGGCTTACAGCTAGCAAATGTTTACTAAAATATTATTGAGAGTGCTTCACTTGCTACCCAGGGCAATGAGCAAACCATGGGCCAAAAGAAAGGGGCTTAACTTGTCTAACTGAAGGGAAGAAAACTGAAATCTGTATATTTTGGTCCATCTGTAAAATACCATGCACGCTGTAAGATCAAGAGTTCTAAGAAAGGTGTTCTAAAAATGTTCTTTTTCTAAAACATCTCAAATGTGGTTAATGTCCTGTATTTTTTGTGTTTTCAACTGAATCTACACTAGTGTGTCAAAACAGTAACCATTTAATTTGGTTTATATTTACAGAAAATCGATAAACTTTTAGGATTTTAGGGAGCAAATACTTGTGAAGGTCAAATTTGCCTCAGAACACTAGAATAGAACACATTCATATAGATGGTTTTACTGTCGGATGAACTGAATTGATACAAAACCCGATGAATGTAAAGCAAAGCTGAATCAGTCGGTCAGTCTGTGAGAGAACGGGCTTCACTCCCCATTCAGCAGGAACTGCAGAGGGTCTACAAAATAATCTGCAGTGACCCCTTCTCCACCAGTGCTTCAGAAGTATCCAGTTTGCAGCCAAACACACACAGAGCCAGACCTCAGAACCAGCTATCATTATAAAAACATGCCTTAACCTGGCATGCCACCCCCATCTGGGTGCCATGATTCAACTGTGATAAGATACTACAGAAATTTGAACTGGTTTTGGTTTCTAAATTGATACAGCTCTGCCATTTAATTCAGCGAACCATTCTTTTAACTAAATTATACTTTGTAAATCTATGTGTATCATCGTTTGATTTAGTTCATACTTTTACTACCACAGCTGTTTCCTAGTTAAATATAATTTGACCCATATGAGTTGGAAAGTCCTGCTAAAATTATTTGGTATTAAATAATAAACAAACGGCCAAAAGTAATTTACAGTTAATGCACATTATATTACTTGGATTTATGGGTGTAATATACACTATAATATTAAAAGCATTGGTGTCATATCATTTAATCTTTGAATTTAGGTGTTTTTCATTATGTTGCCATGCGTGTATGGAATTAAGCACTTCAAGCATCAAGCAGTCTTCACAAACATTGTTGAAAAGTAGTCTAGGGTTAAGGAATAGGGTTGTTCTAAAGACATCAACAGTTTAGTTTATGTAAAATGTATGCCCTCCTAGATATCCCACAATCAGTTATAAGTGGTATTATAAATGGTAAAGTGGAAGCAACTACAGTAACTCAGCCACAAAGTAGCAGATCACATAAAGTAAACTTGTGAAATTAACAGCAGTTGGTATGTAGGTATAATATTTAGGTGGCCCAGTACTTTTGTCTTAATAGTGTTTCCTCTTCAGTTCCATTTTTCTTTTATGTCATGTTGTTGAGAGTGTTCAAAAACTTTTGGATTATACGAATTGACCCGAATTCATTTATGATATTTTATACCACTCTTGTTTATTGGACGTGGATTGGAGAACATCTGAGTATATGAGCAGTGTTTGAAGTTACAGGCCTACTTAGGACTTGTTGCAGCTGGTACAGTAATTAAAAGGTTCACAAGATGAAAATGATATTGTCAAAGTTCAACACTGGAACTAAAAACCCAAACTGAAAACAGGTCAGCTGAAAAAACCTTTATCAGGAGAGTTTGAAAGGAGTGCTCTGTTCAGCTATTACAGCAATGAAATGGCTATGGTTGACTGAGAAACAACATTACTGACATATTGCTCATTACTGATGTCCTGTGAGTGACATTGTGATATTATCATGCAGTCAGTCAACAAAAATAATTATAAATGAATTCATTTGAGCTTACATTTTGTTGCAATTGATGTTTTTGCAAACATGTAACCACTCGACTACTTATTTGCGATATTTGTTAGGACAATATATAACCATGTAACCCGAATGTCCATTAATTTGTTTTACCAATGGTTTTATTTTTAGTGTGTTCATACTTTTAAACTTGTGAAGTACTCTTTTCTTCCTTTAATCACCCAGGACTAATATCCTATCACTAATATCCTGAATATCTCAGCTGAGTCTTTCAGGTATTAGCCTTGAGATAACATTTATAATGAATGTGTTGACTACTTCCTTGTGAGTCACTACGTCCTATCTCTTATTTAATGCCAGCACTGAACAAAGTTACCCTTTTGCTACTAGATAAGTAATATTATCAGATCACTAAACATTTGTCTTTCATCTCTGTGAGTTGTCAGACCAGCGGACAAATCGTAAAAATGAAACTCAGTCTTATCACATTCCTTTATGCACATCAGTGCAACACCCACAAACAGTCCACCATATGTACTGAATGCCTTGACTTTAAAAATTACCATTTAGATGTCAAAACCACGTGATGCTTTACAAGCAGTTTGCCATTATAACACAAAGTGGGCAATTGAGCCAATAAAGTTCATAGACTCATAGAAAAAAGAGTGACGCATCACACAAAAAAGTTTGAGAATATAATTTTATCGAAATCCTTAATAGCAAAAAATGAGATATGTAGCATTCTTGGTATTCTGAAGTTGTGGTGTAAATCTATGTCCCAGTGGTCATTAAAATTACAGTTATAGCTGCCACGTGGCAACACTTGCTTGTAGAAGGACTTTTTAATGGGTGTAACCACCTATTATAAAGCTTTTATTTAGCTTTAGGTTGTCGGTGGTAAGTGCTGGATATTTTTTCACACTGCACAAATTAAAGAAGTAACAAACTATATCAAGATTCTATAAAGGAAATTAACCTTAGTTTTTGTTTTGTTTGTTTTGTTTTTTTTACTTTGCATTCACATTTTATGGGAATAAACTTAAACTTAAAATCAAGCACATTTTATATTCACTGTGTTAGGAACACTAACTTTTATCTTACTATAGCTCCCAACATTGTTATGCACTCTTTCCGGTTGACCCCACTTCTGTTTTTATGGGCAGTGATTCTTGTGAATAAACCAATTCTGCCACATCAATTATTACCATTCCTACTGAGTCCTGTAATATTAGGACTTTGCTGCCAACTGGTGGTAGACAAATTAAAATGGAGATGGTATTGGCGTGAGTAGATCAAGCCTAGGTAATAGAGCAGGTCAAATAAAACATATTTTATTACAATATCAGCCTCTGCACTGAGAATTCTACTGAAATTGATAAAATTAATAATTTATGTCATGTCCGTATTTTCGATAAATATTTGTAACTGGCAAATTACAATAAGTAGAACCATATAGTGTAGTGTACACATTCTGTGCGGTTTCATTTTATAACTGTACTTGGTCATTCTTCCCCCAGCTTAAGTTTTAAGCAAACTAATTAACCATGACTAATATCAATAGACAAATCAACTCAGATGCTGGAGAAATGCAGATGAGAAATGTTGCACAAAAAGAAACAAAACATACCAAACTAATTCCCAGAAAGTTGATTCTGTTCATCTGGATGTTTAACTGGGACACTCCCACTGAAAAAGCTATGGGCTGAAGAACAGAATCAACTTTCTGGGATTTTCCTTACCTGGATGATTGAGCATGCACCAAGATAACAAAGTAATTGTAATCACTGCTGGATTAAACAGAAATGCAGCTGTGGGGTGGGAGTTAGGTTAGAAGTGAGTGTGCAGTACAAGCCACAGTTTATCATAGCACACTCTGCAGGTGAACCTTAAAAGCAGAATTCCTGAATTTTCTTTACTAGAAGCTAAGAGTACATACAGTTTGGGTGTTCACCTGAAACTGACTACAAACTTACCCTGTAAGCTGTGTCTTACCTGTACATCTTTAGGCACTTTGTTACTACCAGCCTGTCACAAAAACCCATACTTGATTCCTAATTGTGAAAGGTGAAAGGTGAACCTTTCACAATTAGGCTCCACCCAACAACTCCAATTAGGCTCCACCCAACAAAACAACTCAAACCAAGCTCCACTCCTTGTGGGCAGGTTTGAGTTGTTTTTCTTCCCTTTATAAGCACAGGTGAAAGTAATTAGTGTCTCTTCATTTGAGGCTGGAGTGGTATGTGTGAGTCCTTTGTGCAGAGCACTGGTGTGGTGGACCTTGATTTTCCAAAGACATAAACCCCATAGAAAATAATATTTTGATTCTGCCACTGTTGGGTCTGGCATTAAGGGTTGTGCTTTATCTTTAGAAGGCCCAATTCACTTGAGAGCCTTGTAGTTGACTTTCTGTGTTATTTGTTGGTTGGAAGATGTCTCTGAGGCACAGAAAAGGGCCATTAAAATGATTGTAACAATAAGCTAGTAAGTTGCTCGGAATTGCATTATCAAGCATGGAAAGCATTTATAGGGCCTGTATATGGAGTAAAGCAAATAATATGTCATGTGAAGAATCCATTTGTCTCCTTCATATGTATATTACTATTGTCCCACCTTGTTCACAAAAACAGGATCGATCTTTTACAGGGAGTGCAGAATTATTAGGCAAGTTGTATTTTTGAGGAATAATTTTATTATTGAACAACAACCATGTTCTCAATGAACCCAAAAAACTCATTAATATCAAAGCTGAATGTTTTTGGAAGTAGTTTTTAGTTTGTTTTTAGTTTTAGCTATTTTAGGGGGATATCTGTGTGTGCAGGTGACTATTACTGTGCATAATTATTAGGCAACTTAGCAAAAAACAAATATATACCCATTTCAATTATTTATTTTTACCAGTGAAACCAATATAACATCTCCACATTCACAAATATACATTTCTGACATTCAAAAACAAAACAAAAACAAATCAGCGACCAATATAGCCACCTTTCTTTGCAAGGACACTCAAAAGCCTGCCATCCATGGATTCTGTCAGTGTTTTGATCTGTGCAGCAGCAACCACAGCCTCCCAGACACTGTTCAGAGAGGTGTACTGTTTTCCCTCCTTGTAAATCTCACATTTGATGATGGACCACAGGTTCTCAGTGGGGTTCAGATCAGGTGAACAAGGAGGCCATGTCATTAGTTTTTCTTCTTTTATACCCTTTCTTGCCAGCCACGCTGTGGAGTACTTGGACGCGTGTGATGGAGCATTGTCCTGCATGAAAATCATGTTTTTCTTGAAGGATGCAGACTTCTTCCTGTAGCACTGCTTGAAGAAGGTGTCTTCCAGAAACTGGCAGTAGGACTGGGAGTCGAGTTTGACTCCATCCTCAACCCGAAAAGGCCCCACAAGCTCATCTTTGATGATACCAGCCCAAACCAGTTGCCTAATAATTATGCACACCTGATATAGGGTTTTGATGTCATTAGACCACACCCCTTCTCATTACAGAGATGCACATCACCTAATATGCTTAATTGGTAGTAGGCTTTCGAGCCTATACAGCTTGGAGTAAGACAACATGCATGAAGAGGATGATGTGGACAAAATACTCATTTGCCTAATAATTCTGCACTCCCTGTATTCCTCAAGGTTTTCACATCTCCAAACATTAGCAACACAGAGGTTACTAAATTGGTGTGGCCAAAGAGAGTGAAAATGTTTGCATATTGTGTGCTTGTGTTGATATGTTTATTTTTATGTGATGAAGTCAGGTGACTTCCACTGCAAGCAAATGTCCCCACACTACAAATACATAAAAACTATCTATTTATCTTTTTTGTTGTTGTTGCCTCAGAATTATATTCTCAAGTTCTCTTTCATGCTTTGCTACCAAAACTGCAAAGTCAGTGATGTATCTCTGTTTGAATTCACTGAGCTCCTCTTCTTGTTTTCTGGCTTCCACTTGATTTTTCCTCCTCTTCTCCTCCACTTCTTTTTCTTAGTTTTCTTGCAATATTTTCCATTTTTATTCCCCTGTTCTTTTCTGAGTCTATATTCTTCTGCTTTGTTTTTTCCTGCTCAAAATTGATTGAGCTTTTTCTGCCGTACTTGCTCCTCCAGTCTCAGTTGCTCATCTTGAAGGCTTTTTTCCTCCCACTCTTTTTGTTTTTTATTTGCAATTTGTATTTATTTTCCTCTTTATTTTGTTCCCATTGCTATTGTGCTCTCTTTTCCTCATCCTTTTTCTTAATAAGTTCATTCTTCTGTCTTTCTATCTCTTCTTCCTTCTCCTTTATAATCTTTTGGATTTCCTTTTGAATCTCAGACGTGTCGTAGTCACCATCAAAGGTCAAAGCAAAAAGAACAAAACTGCTTTACACTGACATATATTAACATGTCGCAATTTAAATTTAAAAATACCACATTTAATGCACCTGATAGCTATCAATAATGTACTTGTAGACTTTTTAAAAATTGACTTTCATGCAAGTACTCACCAGAAGAAGTATGTCAGATGTGCATGTAAATGACAGCGACCACAAGAAAAGCAATTCACATGATTCAGGGGGCTGGGCTTTGTCTTTGTATGACATTCCTATGAATCCATCACTAACTGAATAATTTAATAAGTGAAAAAGAGAAACATTTTTTTTGCAAGATATTTCAATAAAGGTTCATGAAAATTGTAAAAAGAAACATTTTTATTAAGCTTTCTTAATTTGTTTTCACGTATTCCTCAGACCTAATTTGGTAAATAAGTTACATTTCTTGATATAAATATCAAAATTACACTAAAAACGGTTATTATTGATACTGAAATTCAAAATGAGGCTTAATTTTATAACTCTGCTTGTCCATTGGTTATTTTAAGTGATGTAAAGAACAATGCCTATAGTCTGTTTTTGATGTAAACTCAATTGCTAACACATTAAGTAGTCACTAAACAAAAGGAACAACCTAAATCTAATTATACATTTAGGTTGTTTCTCAGTTATACTGAGTATGCAGTATAGTGCTAACCCCTAAACTGTCCACAAACTTTACCTAAAATCAGAGAAGAGAATTGTACCAGTATGATATGTTCAAAATCTGGCTTAAGTAAGTCACATGTAACACAAGTGTTCCCAACTTAAGCCTATTCCTTTCCCTGGAGACTGAAATGTACTGAAACAGTGACTGTGTTCGCCTACAGCTCTATCCTGTCGTTAAGTGATGACGTGACCAATCCTACTTCCGGGCCTAAAGTAGTCTGCGTTTAATATGGCTTTTGTGTTGTTAACATGTTTAATATTATGTATTTTCTTCTATTTAATCTCAAAAAGCTCCTAAAACAGTCAGTGATCACTGTTGACCTCCCTCGGCTTTTATTACCACTAATCATTTATTTAAGCTCAGTTTTTAAAACCTTAGGATGTAACTACAGCCCAGCCCATGCAGCAGTATATGAATGACTAACCTCGTATTGTGGATGGATTATCTCACTTCTTCTCCTGGCTGAAGTTTTTTGGTCCTTTTACAGCATCCTGCCATGCGATTACATTTGTTCCTGACCACCGAGAACACTCACGTTAACTTTTATCGAGTGGAAAAAAAGTTAGCTTGTTTATATTATGCTAACATAGCTGTGTCGCTAGCGGTCATGTAGCACATCATTATATACCAGCTAGCCAAACTTCAGTAACCCTACAAACGTCACTGCTCTTTAGTTTTCTGTCTTCATTTATGTTGGAAGTGATAACAGAGCTGTACGTTTTAATTTGTTTCCAAAACCCCGCAGTCAGGACATGCTATATTGTATTTAGATAGAAGCTAGCGAGCTAACTTCCTGCAAACTTCTAACTCCGTTAAATGTCATAAATTCCGTTTTCATGGATGCCTGGATGTTAAACTCAATTGTTACACCTGGTAGAGCAGAACGCTGATCATTTTATTAAAGATGAAAGACTTTAGATATTTTTTCAACTCTCAGTAATGCCATAGTGATCGTTTGATATATGGACCTGCAGCAGAGTTTAGGCCCAGACACAACTAGTGACGTCAGACTTAACGACCGGATAGCTATAGAACTTTCTAGCAGCACAGGAGTGCTTTACCGTAAGCACAAAAAGGAAATTAAGTCATATGTGATGTAATGTTAGTCCAACCAAAAACAAAACCAAACGATTTAATTATTGGTCAAAGCTAAAAGCACAGTGCCTACATTAAATCTTTTTACATATTGCTCATCCTTGTGTGTTCCATAGTGAGTGGTTTTCTTTATATGCTTACACAAGAAAAAAAATATGTCAAAGGCCGTTTTCATCTCTACTGCAAACCATTTCTTGGCAATTAGGAAATTTATATTCATCATGAGGTTTTAATGTAGGACACTGACAATGAATATGTTTATATGTAGAAACGTACATATGGAAACTTGTTTTCTTTTTCTTTTCTTTCAAAGGAAATGGCCTCCATTAAACACTCATTGATGTGATAACTTCAAATGTTGCTCACATCCAAGTAATCATCACTAAAGTGTCATCATATCAGCATATCAATGTAAAAAGTCATAAGATGGAACAGTTTTTTTCTGTGGCTCTCCTCACGTGTTCCTGGATCCAATCATTTATTTCTTCGTCGTGAGCTTTCTGTAGTTCATCAATTTGTTTTGGTTCTGGACTATACCGTTTGAGCTCGCTCATTTCTTCTTCTTGTCTCATCTTCATTAGGTCAAAGTCCTTTTGATATGCCTTGTTCCTGCGCAGCTGTTGAATCATTAAATCGTTGGTTTTTTGTTGCTTTAGTTTCATATTCTCAACTTCCCTTTCATGCTTTGCTACCACAACTGCAAAGTCAGTGGTGTATCTCTGTCTGAATTCATTGAACTCCTCTGCTTGTTTTCTGGCTTCCTCTTGATTTTTCCTCCTCATCTCCTCCACTTGCTTTTCTAAGTTTTGTTGCAATTCTCTCCATTCTTTTTCCTCCTGTTCTTTTCTGAGTCGATCCTCTTCTTTTCTTCTGCATTCATGTTCTTTTTTTTCTTGCTCATATTCAGCTCTGAGTTTTTCCAGTCGTGCTTGCTCGTTCAGTCTCAGTTGTTCTTCTCGAAGTCGTTTTTTCTCCAACTCTTTTTGTTCGTTCTCCCAAGCCTCTATTTCTTTTTGTATTTCTTCGTTCCTTTGGTTTGCATATGTAGCTTCTTCCGGTTTTGATTTAATTTCTTTCTCTTTCTGTACCCACTGTTGTTGCTGAATTTCTTCCCTCCGTTTCCTCTCTTTTTCCTCTTCTGCTCTCTTTTCCTCCATCCTTTTCTTCTCCTCTTCCTCTTTCTTAATGAGTTCTTCCTTCTCTTGCAATGCTTTTTCTCTTGCAGCTCTTTCTTGTTCAATTTTTAGCTGTGCCTCTTGGAGTTTCTTTTCATGTTCTTTCTCAAGGTCCTTCTTCTGTCTTTCTATCTCTTCTTCTTTCTTCTTCATAATCTTCTGCATTTCCTTCTGAATTGCTGCCTCTGCCTCTTTGAACATTTCTGAGGTGTAGTAGCCGCCACCATTTTTCTTCACCATTGACTCAATCTTGGTGAGCAGCTGACTGACTTGAGAGCGGTTACTTCGATCATTGTTATTGAACACATGGTATCGTCCTCCACAATCAGCTGTCAGTTTTTTTAGGAATCCTTCGCTGTCTTCTTCTATATAACTCTCAACTGTTTGATTTTTTAGGTCATCTCCTCTGGTGAATAAGATAATGATGAAGTCATTTGAATTCTTGCCAAAAAAGTTTTGGATGAGCTCCACAGTTTTTTTTTCTTCCTCTGTAAAACGACCGACCTGCAGGACGAGTAAGAACACATGAGGTCCGGGAGCCAACATTGTGACGCATTTCACGAGTTCCTGTTTAACATCATCGTTGGACAGACTTGTGTCGAATAAACCAGGTGTGTCCACCACAACAACAGGGTGCCCATTAATCTCTGTTGTTTCTTTTTGGCAGAGCTTGGTTACTGATTTCATACTGGCTTTTGAGTGGAAGCAGTCCCTTCCCAATATACTGTTTGCAGTGGCACTTTTTCCACTTCCAGTCTTACCAATCAACACGATTCTGAGATGATTCTGAATTTCTTTTTGTGGAATCTGTCTGTTTTTCGGAATTTGTTCTTTTTTCGGAATTTGTTCTTTTTTCATATTTATTTCAAAATGTATCTTCTTATTCAGTTCAGACATTACTTCACGTTTCAATCCGGGCAGTGGAAACCTTCGGCGAGGTCTTGGAATCATTGTTATTTTGAAGCCTGTTGATGCCTCACCTTTCATCTTTTCTGCAGCATCCAATAACTGAGGGATCTGCTCTTGGTCATTGATGTTGAAGACAATGTATCGGCCAAAAAAGCTCTGAACAAGTTCTTGGATTTCTCTATTAGTTTTTACATAGTTAACAACATCTGGGTGTGTAGGATCTGACTCCACAGTAAAAAGAATCATGGTGTAGTTGTCAATTTGGGATGTCAGTGTATCTTTGATAGTCTTCACCTCTTTCTTGTCTTCACTGGTTGGAGGATCCAGCGGTAGAACCAAGATGAAGGCATGGACACCCTCTGGATCACAGAGGGAAATACTCTTGAATGCTTCCTTCTTTGTTTCCTCCTGAGGTTTTCCACAGAGAGCAGGCAGCTCCACCAGTGAAACCAGACGACCGCACACCGCAGCCTCATTTTTAATACACTGAGATGATTCAGATTCTACTTTTCTTTCTCCCAGGATGGCATTTGCAGCTGAAGTTTTGCCAACTCCAAATCTCCCAAACAGCACCAAATTCAAAGGTTTTAGTTTTTGTCTTTGAGGTACTTCCATACTGGCCTGAGGGTTTACATTCAGTTCTGGGTTTAAAGGAGGAATTAAACGTGGACTTTGCAGGTTTTCCTTATCAACTCGAGGTCTGTCAAACAGTTCCAAATTCAAGGAAGAGTTTTGATTGGGAATTTGAGGCTCTTCAGTCCCATGTCCAGATTCTTCTTGTGGTTCTTCAAGTAAGTCAGCAGTCTCTGTATAGTTCAAATGTCCTCCTCTGTTGTAAGCCACAATTTTTTCCATCTCTCCCATCAGTGTTTCACGATCTGAGTCACGGAAGTCTTTTTTGTCAAAGTCCAGTGTGTAATGCATCTTTCTGCAGTTCTGGATAAACTGATCTATTGCTGTATTCTTTGCTTCACCCTTTTGTGTTGTGATGACCATAGAGTATTTAAGGGCTTCACCACCAAACAAGCACAGGATAGACTTCAGAGTGCGTCTGTCATCCTCAGTGAAATCAGAAGGATTGAGTACGAGCAGGAGAACATTTGGTCCAGGGGGGCAACGGGCCACACACATCTTCATTTCAAGTTTCACTTTTTCCACAGGCAGACTGAAGAGGTCTGTGGTTTTTGCCACTGTTACAGGTATTTTTCTCCATTCTCCTTGGACTATAGATTTCTTCGGTAATGTTAGACGAATAGGATTCTTTTTCCCGGTGATGAAGTTGCTTAGTGCAGTCTTTTCATTATCATTCTTCCCAAATATGACAATCCTGAATTGAGATGCTGTAGAAAAACACAAAAAACACATTAAATGCCATATTGTTCCAATTTGCTTAGTGTCATAGTTGTCTTTTAATTTTGTGTTTTTGTCTTGCATTGATCTAGTGAAGCTGTTTAATGATAGGGGTCTTCCTGTCATACAAAAGCTTGCATTTGTTAAGTCTGTATCTGCATTTGGTGTCACTTTAAGGTTTTCATTTTTTAATTAATTGCAGCTAGTCATGAAAAATCCCAACATGGCAAAAGCACGGTGATAAGATGTTGAAAAGATGCGTTTGCAGATGTCTAAATAACAGCAATACGTGATTGTTTTTTTCTGTACAGTAAACACAACCCTTGTTTCAATGACCGTTACTAGGTTTACAAAGATTTAATTGATGATCAAATTTAACCCATGGATAACACTCCATAGATACCTATTGCTCTGTGGGACAGTAAGGTTGCCACCACTCTATATTGTAATCATTAGTTATTATTGATCTCGGACTCTCTTCCACAACATGTCTTTGTCCTGTCTTCCTCCACTCACCCCCACCCAGTCATGGCAGATGGACGCCCCTCCCTGAGCCAGTTCTTTTGGCAGTTTCTTTGTATTGTAAGGCAGTTTTTCCTTCCCACTGACA
>NW_005187439.1:3575259-3576614 GCF_000239375.1 Pundamilia nyererei | reverse complement strand
TGTATATATACACTCAGCAGATACAACCTTATGAAACAGGAGTGTCTACCTGTGGTATTTATGGGAGTGTTTTCTACAATGAGCTTTTCAGAACCATGAACTAAAGACATTAATTTGATTAGAGTTTGAATTAGAGGTCCTTCTGTATCTGCTCACTGACTTATTAGACTCATTTAACAGGGTGTGTCTAAGGTATCTCTCCTTTTGTTCGTTTGGATGTGGCAGTTTTTCTTTAAATCAGCTGACTTTGTCACACAAGAAGAAGCTAACAAGTGTTTAAATAATGTAAAATGTATTCTTAGATAATACATAAAGTGTTCTGGCATAAAACTATATTTCTGTGGTATCTTGGCAAATGTAATAATTAAGCATTAGTACATGTATATGATGAATACAGTTCGAATAATCTCTGACTTAAATGGCTTCAGCATAAATAACCTAAATATCTGAATTACATTTTGAGTCGAATTACATTAACATACTTAAACATGCTGCACTGAAATTCTGCACTGAAATTGTCCCTTTGTCAGAGCATGTGGTAATACTACTTTTGATATACCTAAGCAAAAATACAATTAAAAGGTTGTTGTTGTTGTTTTGGTCTCTTTACAGTTTAAGGATAACCATTTGAACTCCACATACGTCCATGTATTTTAAATTTTTGTTAAATATACTTTAATGTAAGTACTCACCAGATGACTTCCTCATGGTGTCAAAGCTAATAATGAAGGTAGCACCCTAAAAGGAAAGCAGCTCACGTACTTCACTAAGGCGGAGCTGTGCTTATTATGACAGACAGGTGACTTAACCTATAACGATGACTGACAACTGTGGTACGTCAAGGAAACAGATACTGGATTTTTATGACTGTGACTTTACTTGTTCTCTCTACACTTATTTTTTCAAGTTCTTCCACAACCATAAGGCAAATGTTAGGGGCTCTAAACAAACAAAGTGTGGCAGTAAAAACTAGTATAACCTGTCCACAGGAGGATGTTCATAACTTTAGCCCACGTGAAATGAGAATGAAATGTTGGGATTAAATCTGAAGCATGCAAACAGTCAAGATATGATGCTGCTGTTGTGAAACTATTTCTAAAAGCACAGCTTCAAATGGGCAAAAAATTACTGATACTGAAGCTGAGGCTTCATACACCAATTTATATTTAATTAGTAGAAACCTAAACAGGTTGCCATATACAATTAATTTGGGTCAGAGGGCCCGGTGGCGCCAGTGTCCGGCAGCCTCGCCTCTGTCAGTGCGCCCCAGGGCAGCTGTGGCTACAATGTAGCTTGCCATCACCTGTGTGTGAATGTGTGTGTGAATGGGTGGATGACTGAATGTAGTGTAAAGC
>NW_005187439.1:3563917-3574588 GCF_000239375.1 Pundamilia nyererei | reverse complement strand
TTAGGTATAAGATCATATTCATCCATTAATGTCAAATCTGCTAATAAATAATTTTTCTTTGTGATACACAAACCTACCTGGCAGTATATAAAGTTATTGTGCAGTAAAAATATACAAGGATGCAGTAAAACTCTGACCTACTGTAATGAAGAGCCAATTGGAGAAAAGTCTCAAACTAGAGTCTCATGTTTATTTAGACTTTAGTTTGATTCCATTCACATAATTTATAATACAAGTCAATGCAAACTAAAGAATAGGTGGTCCTACAGGTCAGTCACCTTTTATTCGTTTATTTCAATATGTTCACTTCTGTAAAGATTTTTTTTTCTCAATCAGTCAAGCTTAATTTGTGTAGCATATTCTATGGAGATTTAAAGTGAAGATTTACATATGAATAATAAGCTGATAATAACAGACAACAAAACAAGCAACCAGAACATTTATAAGGAGCGTGCCAAAAAGAAGAGGTCAGTGTAATAACACACTGCAGTAAAGTTTGTATGTTGACAGTCAACAGAGCTGACACACATACATGTTCCGTCCTCGTCGTAGCTGTCCTTTGGTGCAGAGCTCAACTAGAAACACCAGCTAAAAAGTAAAATCAATAATCACAAAGTGGTTTTCTGTGCAGCACCATTACTTATTTATTTTCACCTCTTTATGACCAATTTAACAAAGTGACCGGTAGCAATCTCCAGCTGATTGGCACTGCAGTGTAAGACATGCTTTCTCTGCCAGTGTGGTGATTGGACGATCTGATATCCTCGTGTTGGTGTTGTTCCCTCGTCATCATAAATAATGTTGTTCCGGGTTCAACATTGCAAGTGACCAATCACCTTCTCCTGAGGTCATTCGCGACCTCGAAAAAAACAAACGCCTTCAAAAAATCTTCTTCACTTGCGAGAAGAGAAACCGCCTCTGTAAGGACAATATGTATAATGCTTACCGTTTATTAAAGAAAAGTATCCTGAAATGCAAAGAATTCAAGTTCCTGGGTTGGCGGACAGAAGCGGTTTCTCTTCTCGCAAGTGAAGTAGATTTTTCAAAGGCACAAAAGGGCGACGTCACAACAATGTGATTGGTCACTTGCAATGTTGAACATGGAACAACATTTATTATGATGATGTGGGAACTATCGAATTTCCCAGAGGAACCCACCCGAGGGATTAATAAAGTTCTATCTTATCTTATCTTAACAACACCAACAGGAAGATATCAGATCGTCCATGGTGATTAATAACATGAATATAAGAGAAAATATAAGAAAATAAGAACAATATTTTTTCAAAAGTGTTGTTGCAGTCTTTGCCTATTTTTGTACATAAATTTATCACTGGAGTGACAATTTTCAAGAATAAAAGGCTCCCTGTGAAATAAAAATAAATGTGCTTTGTCAGCAATTCTGCATCTTCCTTTTCCAATTGTCTTTAAAAAAAGAATACATATATATTAACAGAGTAAATGCTTTTAAGTAAACTTCATTTGACCTGTGTCGAATGGCAAAAAAGAAAAGAAATCCAAAAATGTCTACAAAGTGAAACTTGCCATCCTGGCTGTCTTTTACAGCTACTCTGACCTGCATGTGCAAAACCAATTAGCTATGGTGATCACTTTATTTATACAGACTTTACATATAATACATCTAACACTGAAAAACTGAACAACACTGAAACGCAAAACTTCTCATAAAATGCTACAAGCGCTATTTTGTGTGGCTTTCTTCACATGTTCCTGAATCCACTCATTTATCTCCTCTTGATGCGCTTTCTTCAGCTCATCAATTTGCTTATTTAGCTGCTCTTTACTGTCAAAGTGCAAACTTGATAATTTTAGGTTAGTCATTTGAATTTGTTGTCTTTTCTGCAGCTTGTCAAAGTCTTTGTCATAGGCCTTTTTTCTCCTGAGCTGCATTATCATGAAGTCATTTTGGTTTTGTTGATTCTGCCTCAAATCTTCTGTTTCATTTCTATATTTTTCCATCTCAGCTGATATATCCTGGTTAAATCTCTGTCTGAATTCATTGCATTCTTCAGCTTGTTTTCTGGCCTCCTCTTCATATTTCCTCATCATTTCTCCAAGTTCCTTCCTATAGTTTTCTTCCAGTTGTCTTTCCTCTTGTTCTCTTCTGATTTGTTCCTCTTGTCTTCTTTCGATTTCATATCTCTCTAGTTCCTGCATAGCTTCCTCTCTGAGCTTTTTAAGTCGTCTCTGTTCCTCCCAAAATCTCTGTTCCTCCTCTAAACATTGTTTATCCCACCATGCTTTTCTTTCCTCTTCCCAAGCCTTTCTTTCTTTTTTTATTGTTTCTCTGTTCTGTAATAAAATCCCAGCAGGAATCTCTCGTCTTTGTATTTCTTTCTGCAGAGCTTCATCTTCTTTATCCCACTTATAAATTTGGTCCTTCTCCTCCAATTTTATAGCAGTCTCTTCTTCTTCTCTCTTTTTTCTTTCTCTATTCATATTTTCCTGCTGTTTCTTAATGTGACCCTCCATTTTTTTGGCTACCTGGGCTTGGTTTGCTTTTATTTTTTCTTCAAATTTGGCTGTTAGGTGTGTTAACTTGTTCCTCTTCACTTGCATTTCCTCCTCATATTTTCTTTTAAGATCCCTCTTTTCACTCTCTATCTTTCTTGCTTTGTCTTTCATGATCTTCTGCATTTCCATCTGTATTGCTGCCTCTGCTTCTTGAAACATTTCTGAGGTGTAGTAGCCACCACCATTCTTCCTCACCATCAATTCAATTTTGGTCAGAAGGTGACTGACTTGAGAACGATTGTTATGATCGTTGTTATTGAAGACATGGTATCGCCCTCCACAATCAGCTGACAGTTGTTTTAGGAATCCTTCGCTGTCTTCTTTTATATAACTCTCAAATGTTTGACCTCGAAGATCATCTCCTCTGGTGAATATGACAATAATGAAATCCTTTGTCTTCTTACCAAAAAAGTTTTGGATGAGCTCCACGGTATCTTTTTCTTCCTTTGTAAAGCGACCAATCTGCACCACCAGTAAGAACACATGAGGTCCAGGAGCCAGTAAGCTGATACATTTAACAAGCTCTTGTTCAACTTCTTTATTGGACAAAATCGTGTCAAACAAGCCGGGCGTGTCAACCACAACGACAGGGCGCCCGTCAATCACTCCTGTTTCTTTCTGACAAACACTTGTCACAGACTTCAGACAGACTTTTGAATAAAAGCACTGTTTGCCCAGCATGGTGTTTCCAGTGGCACTCTTCCCAGAACCAGTTTTCCCAATCAGCACCATCCTGAGAGGCTCTCTGCTTTGCACCATCCTAATAGGTGGTGTCCAGCGATGTCTATCATTTTCTGGCTTTAAAAGGGATACATGTCTTGAAACTGGTTTCAGTGGAGGTTTTGGAAACATATCTTTTGTGAAGCTTCTGCAACCGACAGTTCTCATTGTTTCCACAGTACGCAACAAATCAGCGACTTGATGCTTATCCTTTATGTCAAAAACGATGTGTTGTTTACCGCAGCGCCTATAGAGCTCTTGGATGTCTTTGTTGTCTATTAGAATCTTCTCCACTGCTGAAGACTGGTCAAGATTTGGATTTTCAACAATAAAAAGCAAGACAGTGAACTTATCGATCACACTCTTGAAAGTATTCTTGATGGCTTCCAGTTCTTTCTTATCTTCATCAGTAGGATGGTCCAGTGGAAGGACTAGCATGAAGGCATGGACACCCTCAGGTTCACAGAGGTCGACACACTTGCACGATTCATTCATCGCCGTCTCTTTAGGTTTTCCGTGCAAAGTAGGCAGCTCCAGCACAGAAACACGACGGCCACAAACCTCTGCCTGGTGTTTGGTCAACTCTGATGAGCTCTTAGATGGAATACATTTTCTTTGTCCCAGAATGGCATTAACAGCTGAAGTTTTCAAGCTTTCATTTCTCCCGCACAGAATCAGGTTTAGAGGGGATTTTGTAGTTGTAGGCACCACAATGGGATCAGCGTCTTCAGTAAAAGTTAAATACCCCCTGTTATCACTTACTATTTTCTCCATTTGTTTCATCAGTTCTTGAAGATCGTGTTCAAGAAAATATTTTTCATCAAGCCTGATTTTGTGCTGTCTTTGTCTGCAGTCTTGGACGAGTTGGTTCACTGAGGAATTCCCTCCCCTGTCATTATGTGTTGTGATGACCAATGAGTGTTTAAAAGCATCTCGTCCAAAGAAACTCACGATGAACTTCATTTTTTGTCTATCATCCTCGGTGAAATCCAAAGGATTTACTAGGAGCAACAGAACATTTGGTCCAGGTTGGCAGTGTGCGATACACATTTTTATCTCATATCGCACTCTTTCTGCAGGCGCAATGAAGATATTTGATGTTTTCAATAAAGTGAATGGAGTTCTCCTCCACTCTCCTTTAATTTCAGCAAACTGCTTGTTTTTCTTTTGATAAGGACAGTCATATCTTTCACTGATGAAAGTGCTCAGCGTTGTCTTATCGTCATTGTTTTTTCCAAGAATCACAATTCTGAGTTCAGATACTGTAAAAGACAAAAACAGAGGACAAAAAAAAGAAAACAAAGGCATTACATATTGCTGCAATTTTATGACAGGAAATTATCAACCCTTCTCTATTAATATCAAGATTAGAACAGGATTGCTATTATCCCAGGAAAGAGTAATGCTTTGTGCGCTGCAGAATACACTATTGTAGATCATTTGTCTGCTCTTTATTCCGTTTAATTCAATTTGATTTTGTTGATTAGGCGCCAAATCAAAACAGTTGTCTCCTCAAGGAACTTCATATTATACGGTAAAGAAAAGCCCAAGAATGACATGAACCTCTTGTCGTATTTTATGGTAACACAGGCCAAGGTTAGAGGTGTACATTTTCTCGATTTTCTCTCCAACTCACAGGTGTGTGTGTGTGTGTGTGTGTGTGTGTGTGTGCTGCCTTTATTCTTCTTTATGTGACCTATATTATTCTTGCACACAAACATCATCTGGACCTACCGGTTGCCATCTTGTGCAAACAAAACTCCACCACACAGAAGTTCAGTTCAGTGTCTGTTAAATTTGAAAAAAATTAAATACAATTATGAAGAGTTCAGTTCAGATTAAAAGCAAAATTAATTCAGTGTTTCATTACTGCAAACAATATAGCTAAAATATTTTTCTACTAGAAGCACAAATGTTCAGAAGTGAATGTTAGTATAAGGAGAAGAATTTGTTTCTCCAAAAAATCATAAACTGTTTCATAAACAAATGTATTTAAGGATAAGATGTTCACATGTTTAACCATTCAAGATTCTTTTGTGTGACAGTTGGAGGCTGGTGAATGTATAGAATTTAAACATAGATGTCGCCAAATATAGAATGGCATTATTCACCTGACCAGTATAGGAATAGTGAATAATAGTAGCCAAAGTATCAAGTACCATGCACCAAGCCATACTATAAAATACAATAAACATATAACTTAAAAAATGGTAAATGGCCTGTATTTATATAGCGCTTTACTAGTCCCTAAGGATCCCAAAGCGCTTTACACATCCAGTCATTCACCAGTTCACACACACATTCACACACTGGTGATGGCAAGCTACATTGAACACATACATGAAATAATTCAAAATCATTACACTCAACAAGTGCACGAGTATCAACCTTTTTAGTTTCTGCAAACTTTAACTTGACAGAAGTTGTGATAACAAACAAATATTTAATTTATAATTCAGACAAAAATTCTGAATTACAGCTTTCGTGCTGAATACTGATTTTGCTTTGCAAAGTAAAAATCTGCTGCACTTACCTGAGGCTGTGGTATATTTTACTGGAACATCATTCTGTCATATTTTTGGTTGAAGTCACCGTCATGTCGGTTTGTCTGTTTTCAAGGAAACCAGGATGAAAATAATGAAAAAAGAAACAACTTTTTTTCTATTAGAATTTTACTAAAGTTTCATGTTTGATAATGCTAAATTTGCAAAAAATATTCAAAAATTTACAAATATGCATTACATTTGTAAATAGTGCTTAAAGGTCTTACTAATCTATGAACTAACCCCTCTGTAGAAATAGAATATAGACAGAAATACAAACTGGATTTACAAATGTATTTTCCAGAGTTTTGTACATTTCTATTGGAAAATAATCATTACTTCTAAACATGCTAATGACATCACCATAGACCTATGTAAGTTACGTTGTTTTTGTCACTAAATATGCAGCAGGTATTTATTTGACCCCACTTAAGTGCTTTACCACACACTTTCTTTCCAGTTGTTGAAAGTTACGAATGACTAAACAAGATTTGGATTGCAGATATACACAAACAATATGCATTTAAACACACAGATATTCTGTTTTATACTTACCAGATACCAGATAGGAGAGCTGCTTCAAAATAGAATAATGTCAAGGAAGAGTTTGTGTGAGACCTAAACGGCAGGATACATGCACTGACAAACGCCTGTCAAATTCCAAAAAGTATGAAATGTTTTCATTGTTCAGCCTGACAACAGAAACCTGACACCCTGCAGGGTTCCCATCAGCCACTCAGTTTCAATTATGTTTACAGCAATACATTCTATTATCTAATACTTTACTGACACAGTATTATAAAGAGCCTTGGGTCAGGTGACTAAAACATCTTCCTGATAGATTCAAAAGTCTAATGCTAACGTGCAATTATGCTAACAGCTGTGACGGGGAACTGAAAAAACATGTAGTGAAAGTTGTAAATTTAACATGTCTACTGTATGTTATAAGAAAGTCTTGCCATTGAGCAGAAATCCTGAAAAGACACTTATTTGGACATCTGTTTTAAAGCATTATCTAAAATAACTTTAACTTGATCTTGGTCATGAAAATCTAAACACTTTGTGTGCAGAATTACCAGTCAAATCTAATTTCTACTGGGCATTATTCTTCTACCACCAGTGTTGCTCTTTCAGAAAAGTCATGTATAATTGAGCACCATGCCTGTCTCTTAAAATGTCTCTGTTTATAGTAATATATTGGGTTTAGCTAGATTCCCATCAGAAAAACTAGACTGAAGTGAAACTCCAACTTTAGGGCCCTCCCATTAAAAACACAGCAGAGTCTAAAATTACCTTAATGGGCTTGCATGGTGCAGGGCTGGAAAAACTGGTAATACTGATCCAAGCTAAGACGCATCCACATTATCAAACTACACATTTAATAACCTCTATCTATTTTTAAAAAAAGGTGTGTCAGGACATGAGTTCACTTCCCTGTTGAGTTCCTGGAGATGCTTTTAAATGATCCTCTTCTAAGACAAACAGGCTTTTATCTGAAAAGACTAATGAGGCAACAGAGCAGGATTCCTGCATTTATGTTCGTGCTCGAGATTCTCGAGTTACAAGTCGGTCTTTGATCCTTTAGACTCAGTCTGAAGTCATGACTTTATGACATTTTGTCAGCTCGAATGGTTTAACACATTCAAGCAAATGAAGACACACTCGCACTCCTTGTGAGGTGTTGGAGTTGTGTGATTTATAATCCTGAACCGTGCACATGGACGGGCATGTGTTATTATTGAAAACCTGATTATAAAGCTTTTACCTTTGCTTTCTATGAAAACAGACAACAGAAGAAGATCAGACGCTTGACGACGCTGCCCCACTGATCTGCCAGACGAATCGTTTTGAACTCTGTCGGCTGCTGTAAGGCAGCAGGGGTTTTTATTTTTCATACCGCAGCCTGTTGGGCGTGTTTGATTTATAACACAGCCCCACCTGAAAGTAGTGGCATGTGTTCAATACGCATGTTTTCAATACATACATTTGTTTTAATGCATACAAGCTTCTGCATGTTTGTGCACCCCTCTTTGTGTTTGATTTATAACCCAGTCCCTCCTAGCTGTGTTTTCACATGGATCCAAAAACACCTTACTCCTGTCACTGTGTGGAAAGAATTAATAAAACACACACATTCTTAAACGCAGATCTTCAGGACTTGTCTGGCTTCACTAACTCCTCTCTGACATTATAACACATTACAAGAGGGAAATGCCTCATTCCTGTTATCATAGTCATGAACATTTACATAAGCAGATCTTTTAGTACTCACGTAACCTGGAAGGTCCATTTCAGTCCCTCAGTGTCAGTTGATAATAGCAATTATCTGCAATAGTTTGCCAGGACTTCACTGTAGACAATGGGAAAGGTGTGCACTGTTAATAAACCGAAGTGAATTTAATTAGTGTAGTCCTATAAAAATCTTTCTAAACACACATCTTGCCACTTGATAGGCGTCTTTGAAATACTTACTTAGTAGTATTTGTATTTTATTTTGTTTTTTACAAATTAGACTACTACAGCTGTGTCTTTGGGGGCGGAGCCAGGGTCATTATTGTCTACTATTAAACCAAAATAAAGTATTGCTGTGCTGAGTGTTATCATGCATTCAAATTGTGCAACTTTTGGAGGAATGCATGGTGATCATGGGAGCTCTAGATGTTATTGTTGCCATCAGTGTGTTTCAGTATCTTATGTTGTAAAAATCATATAAATCTTTTAAACTGATGAATCTGAGAGGAAGACCATTTTAAAGAGATTTATGATGCTTCTGTTTTCTGTTATTTTTGTCTCCCCCAATGTTAAGTGCAAATGTAACTTATGTTTCTGTATTTCTAAGTCCTCCTTTTAATTTGTTTGTCTCTATGTTTGATTTTTTACATTTTCTTCCATTTCCTCCCTTTTAATATGTTCGTTTTATGTGTCGTAACTTAATTAATTAAGCATAATGTCACTGGCTGACTCCCACCTCCCTCTCCTGCCTGTCTGATTTCCTTTTTATCATCTTTAACTTTTTTTTGTGTGTGTTTTTCTGCTTTAACGTCTGTCCTCCTTAAATTCTCCAACTCTCACTGTTTGTTCAACCCTTTCTTCCCCAGAGAGTCACTTGATCAGAAAAAATAAAGTTGTCTAAATTCTGATTGTATATCTTTCTATAGATACTTTCAGGAGAACTGATGTCTCCTTGAAGATACAAAATCAATCTAAAATAAATAAATACATTATTAGTATTGAGTGTTTCTTGGATGAGCAGGTTCAGTGTTGAGGTGTTTTTGAAACATCAAGTCAAATTTAATAATTGAACATTTCTTATACTGAGGAAGTTGGTGCACTTCGAATGGAAATTTAAAAAAAGAAAAAGGAGTTATGGTTTGTATTAAATGTAATTTGATTTCACTTTAAGTGGTTGTCACAAGCTGTTTGCACAGACTAGGTTTTCTGGCTCAAAGGCACTTTGGCAAAAAAAAAAAAAAAACAAGGGAGTCGAGAGGGAGTTGAACCTGTGACCTCTGTTACAATCTGGTCTGTCTGACACTGTACGGCCCCGGTGGGAGAAAAACATGTGGGAAAGTGTTTTAAAATAGTCTGGGTATGAAAATGTGGTTTTGAATGTGGATTTCGCTCATGTTGTTACAAAGATGTTTCTGGGTGGATGAGGTGTTTGTTTTAGCGGTGGTGTGACCCGGGAACCGACAGCCCAGTGGCTGCATGTTTGAACAATATAATGGTGATTAGTTGGTCTGAACAGAGTAAGAGACACCAGATATTTCCCATAAATCATTCGGATTTGGTCCGATGTGAAATTAAGCTGTTATCAGATGGGAAGCTTTTGTAAAATCGGACCTGGAAAGAGTCACCAACCACCTCACACCATCTTGTTTCCCGGACTGTTTTTATCCGAAGTAGGGTTTAAGGACAGTTTGTTCAACATTTTCATCAAAGTTGTTATCCACACATCTATAAATCAGGCATGTGTTTATCTTCGATGTCTTTTCTTTATTGTTTTAGAGAGCTTTGGTGCTGCTTCACTTCTAGGTAAAGAGTAAAATTACATGGCTCCTTACTGGGAAAATTTAGTTATTTCCTCCAGAAGTCCAGCGGTCTGTACCTATAAAAGAAAAATATGTTTAAGATGTGCTTTACACTTAATGGTCTGTGGCTGTCTCTGTATGTTTTTATATATAAACCTCTGCAGTCTATATAAACCTCTCCTCAGGGTGGGTTCCTCTTAGCCAGGTACATACAATGGCCTTCACTCTCCAGAGTCAGCACACAGTTAATGCTAGAGTCACACCACTGCTTGAAGACTTCTGCACAACCAAAGTTATGGAAAGGTCTGCGACCACATCTTTAAAGATACTTTGGTGTTTCAAGGTGGTGATAAACTGTGATAAGACAGCATCAGTCTGCTATCACGTTGTGACTACATGTGGTCAAGTTGGCAGTTACGTCCAATCTGTTTGTGATGATATTGTGATTAACTGGGAAAAATGACAAACCTGTTGCTGTCCACACACACAGAAATTTGCTCTGAATGATCACATTCGGATTCCAGCCACTTTTTAAGGCAGAAATCTAAACATTCTGCCATAAATATACTGATGTTGCTTTTGCAAGAAGTCATGGATTTAACCGCACCCTTTGTTGAAACCTGTGTTCAGCAACCTATAGGACGTTGGAGGTCGATTGAGTCCCATATAGTAAAGAGACACACTGCAGATAAGCTGCGCTCTATGGTGCAGAAAAACACGTATAGATTGAAAAAAATCTTTGCACTGATTGCTGGCAATGTTAAAATTATATTAATTTTAAAAAATCAGTGAATAAAAAGTCTGTAGAAACAATACTCAACTTGAGAAAAATGATGAGACAC
>NW_005187439.1:3559814-3563548 GCF_000239375.1 Pundamilia nyererei | reverse complement strand
GTAGTTATTTTTTTAAATTGTAATTTTCTTGCAAAGCTCAATTATATATTTTTGAAACATCACACTTTATCCACAAATCAGTTCTCAGGTTTGCCAATGAATGAATTTGTTTATATATCAAAATGGTTACATTTATCTATTTAGTGTTTATTTCTTAACTTCGATTCAGCTAGAGAATGTTTTGGTTTTCCTTCAGCTCTTCTCAAGTAAAACATCTTATTTTTTCAGGATGAATGCCTGAATTATGCACTCCCTGCAACTCCCAAGAAATGTCACTACATGTTGGGATAAATAAATAAATAAACTGCACTAAATGTCTACCCTGCATTGTAGTTTAAAAGTGACAACATGACCAGAGAGAGTGGTGAAGTTTACTTTTGATGCACTTTTCAAACTAAACATGCCTGTGTCTGTATTGTAGATCCTGCATCTTCTACAGAGCATGTATGGATATCCCCAGAGGAACAGAGCTGCTGGTTTGGTACAACGACTCCTACACCTCGTTCTTCGGTATCCCGCTGCAGTGCATTGCCCAGGATGAAAACTGTGAGAAAATGTCTCAATAATCTAAGTTGACCTGTCTAGTGTATGTATATGTACATATACGTATAGTGAGATTGATAAACATTTTTTTAAAATAAGCCTTAAATTTAGGCAAACGAAACAAAAAGACATTTACTGAATGTGTTTTTCTGTCCAAACTTTGTTAGGTCACACCTTCCAATTTTGTTGAAGTACAACATTATTTACATAGTTAAGAAAATGTGTTTAAAGGTCATCTGTTTCCTAGGAAGCAATAGGTTCACCTTCTTCAGCTGCCCTACGTTAAACTGAAGCACTAAAAATGGACTCAGATGTAAATTTGACTGATATCTAAATGTCTGACACGTCCAAACATAAACCAAACCTCTGCCCTGAAAACTGGCCTGCCTGCATTTAAAATCAGCTGTTTTCTTTGGCCGTTCCTCAGCTTTTATTACTGACAGTATTTAAACTGGAGGAAATCTTTTGGCCTGCCACAAAAACAATGATACAAATGCATTTTCTTTAAAAAAAAAAAAAAAAAAAGAAAGAAAGAAAAAAAATGGGATTTATTTGTCTGAAAAACCAAGCCAGCCAAAACAGGACTGGGGCAGGTCTTTTATTTGCTAAAATGTGGCCACACTGTGGGTTAGTGTTGACACACTTGCCTATTTTCCTGTCCTTAAGTCAAATGAAACTAAGGATGTTTTCCATCAAGACTTCTCATTGTTTTCTTCTTTGAAAACCCACACGTTTCTAAAGCTCTCTCTACTCCAGAGCAGGTTGGGTTCAACGAGCAGTGTGTAGGGACGGTACTTTGCTCAGGGGTACCTCAGGGTAGCCGTTCAGTGGAGTCGAACCCACGACCTTCAGTCAGGCAGGGGCTCTGACTGATCTGCACCTACGCAACAACTACTTCAAACCACTTGGCGAGTAGCAGTGAAACTGAGAAAAGTGGAAGAGTGGTCTCCAAAATGGAGGGTGTTTGCCTTCAGAGTAAAGGTTATATATTGTAATTTAAATATTCTTGTTGTCCAAATCTTGTGTTTTTAGCAGCAGTAGAATACCATTTTATCAAAAGTTCACCTCTCCCCCATGAGATAAGAAAACACTGTGAGGAATTTTTGCACAAAAACATGAGAACCAGGACGAGTTGAGAACCTGTTCCACATAGTCCACTCTTTCGTAATTGTCTGTCTCCAAGCTTATCAGTGTTTTTATCAGTGTAGGTGTTTCCCTGAATGCTGAACATTGCAAAACAATGATGTTAAACTCATACCAAAGGAGCTGTTGCACACCTTTTCAGGATTTTTTTTTTGTTAGAACTGTGAAAAATCCCCTCTCCCTGACAGTGTTATGAAGAAATCCTTACCATCCATTTTTATAGGTTTTATTCACTCAAAGCACAGGTGCATGTATTAATATTATTGCCATATTATCAGGAGAAAGCATAAATATTGTTACAGTATTGGGTTTTTGTCATCGTTTCAGTATCTTTTGGATCATTCCCCCCTAGGCGCTATCCTTTTGAACTCATTGGAACAGATGTTTATCAAGAAGGTAACAGTGACTCAGATCCTTTACTGTATGCAAGAGTCATGCTTACTGGTATGTAGTTAGTCCACAAATGCCCATTGTGGGCCAGGAAAAACCCTGCTGAATCATATTCAAGCCTCGTTTCTGTTTCTACAGATCTACTTTTCCTACAAACGCACGAAACTGCTCAGGAATCAATACGAGAATTGATCAAAAAGCAAAATCAACGATTATAATAAAGTCAAGGAAAACTTCAACACCCATCCCTATTTTATAGGTGCTTTTTTTGGGCAAATACTAGCCAGTTATTTCATGCATTTTACTAAAATACTTAAAAGGTTTCATGTCTGAGTTTTGATTAAATTAGGTGAAATTAAAAATAATGCATAGGCAGCTTAGGTCTTTGTAAACACAAGTAATACAACTGTGTGCGTTTGCTGCCACAGTCCCGCCATGATGAACGATGGCATGTAAAAGACTTGTTCCATCTGTAAAACCAGTTTGTGGCCAAACGTCTCTAATTTGCAATCAGCAGCACGATCTCATTTCACTGCGACTCTGTGAAAGACGAGCCTCTAATTCAATTCAATTCAATTTAGATTCCACAGATTAAAAATCTTTTTTCATGTTTGGTTTTTTGTGGGGTTTTTTGGTCAAAGTTTGTTTTTATCCCCCTGCAGGGGCTTGCTCTGTCAAATCCACAGGAGAAAAAAATGTTTAAATGGAACAGATATAAACAGGCTGACTGAGCAGAAAACTGGAGGAGATGTAAACAAAAACAAATTAGTGACAGAGAAAAAGAGAGAATGGATAGAGAAGAGACAGAGGGGGGAGAAAGAAAGAAACTAAAGACAGAAGACTGGGGAGAGGAAGGACAGAGACAAATACAAAGCACTGATTGACAGAGAGAAAAAAAGACACAACAAAAACCATTATCCCCGTGGTTTGAAGGAGGAATTGTGCACTGAAGATATGAACGTTTCATCCCACTTTGTGAACAACTGAGTGAAAAATGTGAAGCGGATTTTAGACTCATGGACATCCACGAGCCTGACTGTTGTTCTTTTTATGACTATGTGGACTAGTTCGTGGAGACTTTTCAAGCAGACCCCACTCCACCGTCAGGTCTCCAGCTTTTTGTGTCTGCAACCGAGTAACACAGGCTTTAGGGAGCCTCAGCCAAACAACCTGACTTTTATTGTTCTGGCCATCTGTTCAGACTGGTCTTTTAAATCAGTTCTGATAATATATAAGACATTTTAACAAACACATAGAGAAGTTTAAGCCTGATTTGTAGGCAAAGGCAGTGTTGCCAACTCCTCGGGAAGGAAAATCGCTATTGGCTGTCCTAAAAGTCACTAGAAGTCACAAAATGATGTCATCACCTAATTTGCATAATTGGTCATGCTTATGTAATTGTAACTGACGCTTTAGGAGAGAGAGAAATAACATCGTGGAAGAGACATTAAGCCAGTAAAGAACGCCCTACATGCATTTCGAATATATTTAGAACTAAAATTTAATTTCTTTCAGCAATTATTTTTTTAATGTTACAATTTCAACCCTCCTCCTTTACCCAGGGTTGGTACTGGCAAAAGTGACCCAAAATAAGCACTCTTTGTGTGTGTGTGTGTGTGTGTGTGTGTGTGTGTGTGTGTGTGTGTGTGTGTGTGTGT
>NW_005187439.1:3514127-3559794 GCF_000239375.1 Pundamilia nyererei | reverse complement strand
TGTGTGTGTGTGTGTGTGTGTGTGTGTGTGTGTGTGTGTGTGTGTGTCTGTGTCTGTGTGTTTAAGTAGTTTTGTGATCCACAAAAAGTAACAGTAAAAGAAGAATATTTTTAACTATAACATTGTTAACAAACTGCCCACAGTAGCACCCTCTGCTTGTTGACAGTAAGAGCGACACGTGCTTTCACGTCAAAAGTCATAAGTCTCCAATAACACCAGAAAAAGTTGCCAGATTTGTCGCTAGTCGCTTTTTAGACAAAAAAGTCTCTAAGGGGGTCTGAAAACTCGCTAAATATAGTGACAAAGTCGCTAAGTTGGCAACACTGGGTGAAGTGAGTTGGAGAAGGATGCAGGAGAATTATGCATGTATGGATTTTACATATAAGAAAATTTGTCTTGTTCCAAAAAATTCAGATTTTCATTAAATATTAAATAAAAATAATATGAATACTGAAAGAAAATGGGATTCATTTATGAGAAACGTATTAGTTTTAGGACAACAAAAACAGTGTGAACTGAAAACATTATTTCCAAGGTTGTTTCAGACTCAGATTCCTCATTAATTTATTCACATGATGCCCTCAGATTTATGAAATGAGTTAAATTCAACAGCTCTGCAAATGACATGGTGTTATTTGTTCAGGTTTTATTGAAATAGTATCAGATTTAGAGATGAGGTGTTAATTCAGCTCTATGAACAGTCTGAAAAACATAGTCAGCAACGTTGTTAAATTGTGTTATACAGAAATATGTTTCTGTTAATTAGAGTGACTTAATTAGTATAAATGAAGTGGATAAAATTTTTAAAAATCCTCCTGTGTGTTCACAGTTGACATGGACCATTTACTGTCAGCATTTACGGGATGACAATTGAGACCTTTGAATGGTTTCTATTCATGTGAAGGCATCTGGTCCTCAGCAGTCCAGATGTACCAAACACACATTCATACACACACATACACACCCTGGCATCGCACAAACAAATACCGGAGGATTTGCTTTTGTTCCACCCTGCAGTGAAAAAAGTTTGTTCACATGAAAATTAAATGAAATTAGATTAAGCTTCTTTTGTACAAACATGAAAAGCAGCAGTTCTGCTCCAAATTAAAGACATTTTGCTTCTAACTGCATTGGAGCAGTTAGTTTCTGTGGCATTGTTATCTTGTAATTGTACCCACAAAGGATGACTGTGACGTCAAAATACTGCACTGGAGACAGTAGGCTGTCCTCAGTGGAACAGACATTTAAAGTTTTGACCTTTATTAGTGCTCCAAAGGCTGCCTGAACACAATAAGACTGGGAAATGTCCAGTGCAGTCACATTGTCCTGTAGCTCTATCTGCTGTGTTTGGGTACAATAGTGTTCAAACTCTTAAAAGTGGTGACCATATAAGGACATCCCCTCTTATTGATGTAATACATATCAAAGAGCAGGAAAAAAAACTGTCTAAAACTGTTTAGAGCAATCTGAGTTGACTGACTCACACATTCTCTGTCCTCGTTATCAGTGTTGGGCTTATTGCTACAAAACAAGTCTTGGATTAGACACTACTGGTTACTTTTCCTGAAACCAGTGCAGCATGTTACTTAATTATATGTTAGAGAAAGAACGCATTATGTTACTTTCGTGTTATTCCATAACATGACCTGAAATGCACTGTCGCACAATTATCAGGTCGTTATATAAACCTGAGGCTACAGTAGGACACACGTACAGTCGTTCTGTTGCTGTTTCCGTATGAACATAAAACCAACAAAAATGCAAAGCTGACAACAATCCAAAGAGACTTCAAACCGATCTTCCACAGTGACTCTACTTTCAAAGCATGCACAGGCAGAATTGGAGGCTACACGCTGCAAGGCTGGCTGCTCATCACTGCCTTATTTACCTGCTGAAGATCAGGCTCTGGACTGGTCGGCATACACTCAGCTATAACATCACTCTGGGTTTCTTGGCTAGCTCTGTGCTAGCATGCTATCTGTGCAAATTCTTGCAGAGAGGCAGTGTTGTATTAGTAGTATAATATAGTTATTTCTGTCCTAATTTTACTATTACGCACTTATTCTTTCATGTAGTAAAAATAAAAAGGATGTCCATATCTCCTCTCCTCAAAAAAGCAGCACACTGATCCACTGTTTTCCTCCTCCCTGCACACAAACTGAAATCAGCTGTTTGTAGGTGAAGTGTGCAGGAAGGAAAATGCATGTGATGTTTTTTCTTTCATTATTTCCAGCTGCAGTGCAGATAACTGAAGACCCTTTGTAAACCAAGTAATAACATAATTTTAACTGTATTGTGATTTCTGAATTTAGTATGTTAACTGAATTTTTGTAAAATGTAGTATGATTACAGTAACGTGTTACTTTGCAATGCGTTACACGTGCTACTGATCAGTATTTGGAACTCTGTCCATGTTAAATATGAGCATTCACCACAGTATGTAACAGTAGTACAGAAAATAAATAAAAACATCATAGGACCTCTTAAAGTAAAGTCATATACACAAAGGCAAACGACAAACAACAGGAAACACGCACATAACATTAAACACACATTTCTCTATACTCTTGCTTATGTGCAGAGCTCAAACACTCACAGACACATTAAAGATGAATCAAGATCCAAACCACACAACAAAGAAAACACACACACCCCATGGTTGTTTACTCATACATGTTCCATCCAATCACAGCCTGTCGGCTTGACGCTCCACAGCAACATATGCACCAGCAGACGAGGAAACATCTCAGAAAGACTGCTTTATCTTTCTTTTCTTTGCTCCTGCTCTTTATTTAGTTTTTTCAACTTCCCTTTATCCTCTAGAACTGTGAGAAATGATGGGAAAAAACAGGAAAATGGATGAAATGAGAGGGAAAGTGGAGGAGTCAAAGAAGCAAAAGATTGAAGAAAAGAAAGGAGAGGGAAGAATGATTTTGATTTTGTCCACCTCTGCAGTAAACTCCTCCGTACTTCTCTTCTTTATGTGACGTATTATTATTACCAGTCTTATAATTGCCTCCATTGATTTTATGAAACTTTATAATCGCTGTAACGTTATGGTTATTGATTACCCAGCAAAGATTTGGCAACATAATCAGAACTGTACTTCATTCCTGTAAAGAGAGGAAGACACTCTGAGACGAACGGTGGCCTCTCAAGAGTCAAACTTCCTGCTAATTCAGTATGATATAAATGTACAAGACTGACGCATATTCTTATTATTTTTAACTTATTTCATGTAAATCCGTGGATGTTGGTCTCTCATGACACCCTAATGAAGTCAAGTAGCCCCCAGAGGTCATTTTGTAGGGCTGTAGCAGTGCTCCGCCTGTTCCTCCTTCCACAAAGGAACAGATAACTGTCCTTCTGCTGAGAATATTCAATTCTATGACCATGTCCAACTATCCACATGTTGACAGTCCATCTCCTGGTATCTCCTCATTCTGTAGACTATGCTGGGAGACATAACATATCTTCTTGTGGCAGCACGTGTGGTTACCCTGGAGGAGCTTAACTATTGGAGGACTTGAATGGCCTCCAGTCACTGTCTCATGTTACTAGTCATGAGAAGGACACTGATTAAAAAACAAAACCAGAGAAAAGTCAGTTGAGACGGATAAGGAGAGGGCAATGGTCTGTGGAGTGCAATCCTTCTCAGATGCCTCGCAGATAGCAGGCAGCCTGTCCCCAAACAATCACAGTCGGACTCAGACTTGACTGTATTTACACTCAAATACATTGGTGAAAGTTTAACAAATAATAAATAAATAATTGTCCTTCCACTGATTAATACAGACAGATTGACTGCAATTTGTTGTCAATCCTCCTAAGTCTTGACACTATGCTGAGAGACACAGCATACCTACTTACAATGGCACATATGATGTTGGCTCTAATTATGCCGTCCTGGAGGCGCTGGACAACTTGGACAATCTAATTGGTGTGCAGGAAGTGAAACTCTTGTGATCAAAATAAAGAGTCCTTTCATAGTTTGATCACAATCAACAATGGTTGCTCAGTGTTCTTACTTTTTTTTGCTGTTGTTGTTGCCAATTACCAAGAGCAAGTAGTTCTGGTGACCCGAAGGTTGATCGTGGAACAACCGTAACGTATGGTAATTGGATAGGCCCTTGGTGGGAGGGATATTGTCTCCAAACAATTGGGGTCTTACTTGGAGTGACTGGAATCCATCTCAAATAGACTGGTGAAGGTTTGCAAAATAAGGTGGTCTAATTTGTTATCTAAGAATATGAACACATCAGTTCATCCTTTAATAGAGCAACTATATCACTGTTAAGCACCATAGTTCCACAATGCATTTACATTTACAAACAGATAACACCAACTCCTTTGACAGATGAGTCTCATGATTTTTATTTTTTATTTTTGGGGAACTTCTAGATATAATACATTTTGATGGCTGTAACATATATATTGTAAAACTGAATGACAAAGAGAGAGATACAAAAAGGGAAAAGAGGACAGGATGAGGAGAGGGCCTCAGATGATTCTCGTAATGAAGATGACATGGAAAAATGTTTGAATGAATACACAGAACTGATGGATAGGCAGACAATACAGAGGAAGATGAAACTCCAAGTTTAGGTGTCAGAAGTTGCTTTTAAAACTCTGTTCTGTGCGATGAAGACCAGCATCTCCTCCATTTGTATCTTTATGAGGGGCATGTAGGAGAGAACACACCCCTCATAAAGAAAGAAAATACAAACTCTGCAATGTTGCCAGCTGCATCTGCATAATTCTCTCATTTTGATGATGCATTTCATACGCAATCCAAACCGTATTGACCTGCATTTTTTGTATATGCAATGTTGGTTGCAAAATGAATTAAGTGTGGGCGAGCGGCGTATAACGCGGGCGTCAATAACACCGTCGGGCAACTTACAAATGGTGTAATTATCTCCTCATCAGGTTATTAGAGGATCAATCGAGCCTGGTGGCCTGATGGCAGAGGTGAGCTGATGAGGGATGGAAAATGGTTATGACGACTGAAGCAGCAGATCTCAGAGAGAGGGGTGTTTACTCATGTAAAATGATGCAATCGAAATGATGCGAAGAAATTCAGAAAAACTAAGAAAGCCAGAACTGTTGTTTATGCATTAGTGTGTGGGTAGAGAAGGAAAAATGTACCCAAGAATAATAATAACAAAATGGACTCACAAATTACCCAAATGAGTCTAACTAAAGAAGTCACAAAATAAGCTATTTGTCTTCTTAAATAACACGTTATGAGCATCTACTGGTTTGTCTGGTTAAGTTTAAGGATGTAAAATAACTTGTGCAATAGTTTTCCTTCCTCCCAGTCTGCATGCCAAGTTTTCCCAAGCAAACCAGTTTACAGAATGAAAAGCAAAACCCTCCACAGTGAGTTAAAGTAAATCAACCCTCTTAATGCAATTTCAAACATGATGAAGGGTTATGGACTCCAGGTCTGTCAGTTGGTCTGACCACAAAACAGAACACAGCTGACTTCTGGGTCAAGTGAGGACAGCTGGCATCAACCAAAATCTAATTTACACACTTTTATATAATGTGTTTTTTCCTGTTAATCTCATTGTAGTTGACTGTTGTATTCACCAGCAACACTTTATCCAGAATCTGTTTTTCCTATCGGTCTAATGGATTTATTATGCCAGCTCCTGTGTTCATTTTTTTTTCTCTGAAGCACTTACTATATTCAATTCAATTCAGTGTTATTTATATAGCACCATATAGCAGTCATGTCAAAGCAGTCATTTTGTACTGTAACATAAGGGCCCAACAACATCAGAAAAAAGCTCCAATGACCAGAACTGGCCCACGAGTCTGGTCAATCTGACCAGCATAAGGTAAAGGTAAAACCATCAAACCCCACAAAATCAAGAAGAGGCCTTGTTATAGTAAGGAATCTCAATTCAAGTGACACACTTATGTAGTGTAACCAAAAAATGCCAACATTTGCATAGAATGTATTATTTTCATCGTAACCTGCAACCATGGTTGCAATTATTAGCATGCTAGTGCTAGTAATATCACTCTAGGGCCCTTTGCTTATTTTATCTAAATCTGTGTGGGTTTCTACACCTTGAATTGAATTGAATTCTATAAAACAATAAATAAGTTGCTCACCTCTGCTCTGTAGGCGCAGTGAAAAAGGAAGGGTGTGTATTATGGGAAGTCCCACAGCAGTTTGAGTCTATAGGAGCACAACTAAAGGATGCTTCAATATCAACTCAACCAGCACTAACAGTAAGCCTTCTTAAAAAGGAAAGTTTTGAGTATAATCTCTAAAGTAAAGAAGGTGTCTGTCTCCTAAATTTAAACTTGGAGATGGTTCTGTGGGAGAACTTCATGATAGCTTGTTGTCGCATTCTTCTATTAAAAACTCTAGGTACCAAAAGTAAGGCTGCAGTCTGAGAACAAAATGCTTTATTGGGACAGTATAAGACTATGAGATCTTTCAGATATGATGGGGGCTAACTTTTTATATGAAAAGGACTGGTACATTTAATTCTGGATTTAACAGTGAACTAGTGAAGGGAACATTTTAGAATGTTTGAGTTTCTGGAATGAAAGCAAAGTTTAAAGTAGAAATGTTAGTAGTTCTGTAAATTAAAACTCATCTGTAGTAGCATCATGCTGGAGGTCCATTTTTTGACCCTGAAACATAGCTTTTGCAGCTTTCTGTCTTCCCTGAGAGGAAAACAGTGAGTTGCTGTACTAACATAATTCCCATAATTCCATTCATTGATACCAGGAGCTGCAGTTTGCCCCGGGCTGGTCAGCCAGCTCTGGTCTCAGTTAGGACAAAGTTCTGGCTTTCCTTTCCTTTCCTCCCATCAAAACAGCTAAACCATACTTTTATCTATTAAGCCCAGCCCACTGACAACAATCCAACCTATAGGGACAGATATCATTAAGGGCCACCTGAAAGAATAAATGGTTTCACCCATTTGTTTGTGTTCAGGCCAAGAATATTTTTCCAGTCTTGCACCCTTGTTTGATCCTGTGCTGCAGTTTTGAAAACTTTAACAGTCCATGTTAGCATTGCTAGTCTTCTGAGTGCCTTCCAGCTATTCCTCCAAGTCAAAATTTTAAAGAACATCTTCATCAACATTAACTTACATCATTTTCCTCAGTTGTTGGCAGTTGTTGGACTCTCTTTTTTCTACTTAAAACCAAATCATTTCTGTTTTTCTTGTGTCCAGTAAATGTCCCAGCCACAGTGGTGGAGGCCATGACGAGGCAGGAATCCCTCCAGTCCTTCAGCAAAAACGGCAAACCCTCTTCCTCGTCCTCTTCATCGTCCTCCACTCCGTCCTCCACCCTCATGCGCTCCATGGTCTTCCCCCACTCCCCCTGCCCTCGGAGTTTCTCCCTGTTGGATAAGGTTGGGGTTCAGTCGGACTCCAGTTTTGGCCAGTTGGGGTCAAAGAACCAGAGAGTCCTGGCAAGTCCCACATCCACCAGCCAGCTTAGCAGTGAGTTCAGCGACTGGCACCTGTGGAAATGTGGCCAGTGCTTCAAGACCTTCACCCAGAGGATCCTGCTCCAGATGCATGTGTGTCCGCAAAATCCTGATCGGTAAGACACAGTGGTTTTAGGTACTTGACAGTTTGTCTCAAGGCTGTTGTAATGCAGGATAAACTGACACTAAAGGGACACAGTGTTGGTTTGAGAATGACTCCAAAAACTTTTCTTTATGTCTGAAACCTCAGGGGATCAAAATCTTTTGATAGCTTACAATCAACATTGTAAGCAACTGTGTTGTACCAAAGCCCTTAAAGAAGGTAGAAGGACTTCGGCATCATTTAAAATGAGTTTTAAATGAATAAAGGCGATGATTTTAACTGTAAACAAAGCACGATCTAGAGATAACGTGTATAATCAACATAGGTAGCAAGTGCCAAGTGCTCATATGTCCAGAAATGCCATTTTCAGTCAAGAATTTGGCTTCGAGATTTTGGTCTGTACCTACTGGCAGCTTGAAAAGAAATACTTTTTTGGCACAAAGATGACACTTCACCACATCAATGTCTTTTGTATTATAGTGTACAATACTTTGTTTAAAAAGAAAAAAATATGACCCTCAAAGTGACAAAGTGTCAGATAGTTGTTGTTGTTTTCCCAGAGGAAGCCAGCAAATCTGATGCGTTTGCTGTGATTTATGACTCTCATTGTTCCATCATGGCACTATTTGTGTGTGACAGAAAGTGGGAGTTTGGGGATGAGAGTGAAGAGTGTGTAAAAGTGTTTGAGTGTGTATAACATCTGCCAAGTTAATTATATACAGCATGCGTGGAGTGTGTGTATGTGTGTGCAAAAGGGGGACACAGGATGTATTGGAAATTTTTTGCTTAGCTTTATTTTTGTGGGGAGAGTCAGAGCGGCGTATAAATCAGCGCTGTGCGTCACTGAGAAATACCTCGCCTTACGGTGATGGGGCCAGGAAAACAGATGCCACTTATTCAATAAACTAATACTCATAGGGAAGAAAAATGTGGGCTGGATATGGAGGAGGGAGGGAGAGTCGATGGGGAGCTGCCTGTCAATAGGAAGGTTTTATGGGACAGAGGAGCAGATAAAATTCAGCTGAACAAGCCAAACAGAAACAGTCCTGGACCTCCAAGGCCATACTGTACCGTTCAGGTGAACTGGAATTATACCAGTATGCCCATGAGGCAAAGTCATGCCCCAACATAAGCACTAATCTTTTTCTTAAAGTTGCACCTAACCAGACTATTATATGCATCAAATGATGAAATTTATGTTTTTCTGCTCCACCATTCTTCATTGTACAAAGGACAAGAGTTGTCAATCTGTATGTTTAAGAGGTTCACTCTCACCCTGGCCATCAACTCTTTAGTTTGCCACCTTCTAAAAGCAGTACCAGAAGACTAAAGAATAGCTTCTTGGGCCATCAGGCTATTCAACACCCAAATTAAACTCTAAGCATTCACTGAACAAGTGCAATAGCTAAAATACCTCTAGATATCATCTATTCTGCTTTCTACCTGTGCCATTGTCAAAGCTGCTGTCATTAGGATTATTAGCTATGTATTTATTACTTTATTTTTATATTTTATTACTCTTTCATTCAAGTAGAATGATTTCAGCAGTGCTTCCAGTTCCGTTACATGTTTGTGCTTACGAGGACAATGAAGCGTATCTTATCTTATCTCTTCTCTTATCTTTTATATTTAAGTTCATAACATGAATGAAGTTGTGATAATGGAAAGTAAAGCAAATCAGAAAACAGTAAAATGTTCGATTAAATATCGATTTGATTAAAATGTTAGCTTCTGAAATGAAGTTTAACAGCATCCATCCATTTTTGTCCACTTATTCAATTCAGGGTTGCAGGGGGACTGGAGCCTATCCCAGCTATCATAGACCATGAGTTGGGGTACAACCTACAGGGCCAACACAGAGAAACAGACATTCACACCTACAGCCAATTTAGAATCATAGTTTAACTCCACTAACTGCATATCTTTGGTCTACGGAGAGGAGCCGAAGTACCTGGAAACAACCTAAACACACAGAACACCTCTGGCCAGATGTTGGAATTTAACCCGGGACCTTCTTGTTGGGAGACAACACAGTGCTGATCATTGCAGCTCACAGCAAGAAGGTCCCTGTTTTAAATCCACCATCTGGTGCAACAGCTGTACTGCCCTAACAACATTCAAACACTGTTAAATTTGATAGTTGGTTTTAACTTTTAAAAATTATGGAAACTCGTTGCCTCAAAAAAAAAAAAGCAAATTATCAGTATTGATGTAATGACAACAGAGTTGACTTTGATGTTGACAAAGCCACCAATGACAGATGCATATTTGATGGGTAAGTTACAGATTTCTGTTTGTCCTCTGCAGATTTGAGTCTTTAGATTCTACTACCAGTATTGTAAGGTTTAGTTTCTTCTTCCAGTATGGTTTCACTAGTAATAAAAGCTCATCTCTCACTTTGATTTCTAACAGCTTCCCTCACTTTCTCCTGGCCTCCCTCTCCCCCTTCATACATATTTATTGATGTTTACTTGATGGGAACATTTGGAGCTGAAGACTGATGGCTCTTTATATCAGCCTAAAAAAAAGGGAAAGAAAAAACACTGCACACCTCCTCTGAGCTCCATCTCTTTCCGGTTTGTTTTTTTCTGCTGACTGTTTCTTTTTCTGAACTTTTTCTTCTTCTCTGTCATTTTTTTCCCCCTCTGTGTGTCATTTCAACAGAATCCATCATCAGAGGAGCAGTTTGTTTATGTCAGCGAGGCCTTGGAAGTGCTTTCGATTCAGCTTTAAACTGGTGTCGAGATACAGGATACTGTTTAAGTTTTGTGATGGCAATGAGTGATGAATCAGGAAAAAAATCTGATCATAAATGGCCTGCGTTTCCACTTATAGCCTTGACATATTACAAAAGCAGTGCAGTGTAAACCACAGCAATGGACTAAATTAATAACCACTGCTTTTATGATTGATGTGTTTACCGCACTGGTGTTTAAAAGAGTCATTAGTGCTTTTAGGGAAAGTTGGATATTTTTGCTAAGCACTTTGATCTCCACAGTTCACAATTCAGGTCTCATTCTGGTGGCTGATGTTGTTTATGAGTAAGGCCTGTATTTGTATATGGACACAATCACGCTTGTATATCGGAGGACAGAAGGTTTACAGCCGATTGAAAGTGTATCATCACAGAGCCCGACTTTATGGAGGAATTAAATTTTAATTTCTGTCATTTGTTTCTGGCATCTAACAATCCCTTGTTGGTGGTTTGGCCTGATTTCTCCGGCTTTCCAGCAGCCCAGTTAAACATTTAAAATTCTCCATTACTCACATAAGCGCTACAATAATGAGAGCATTGAGGCATTTAAATGTTCTAAGGTTTAATGTTTCTCAGTGGAAAAGCCGAAAAACCCTGAACCGAGATAACTGATAGAGCGAGAAGTTTTCCTAGACATTAATCGTGTTAAATATTTTTTTTCCTTGATTATAATACCACTGGGGAGGGACATCATGATATTATATATTCTCCACTTGATTATTAACCCTATGATGCTTTTGCATCATATTTGATACATGAGTTTCTGAAACCTCTAGCTCATCAACATGATTGATGCTTGTCATAATTCCAAAATGTTATGTACAAAACTCTTTTTTTTTTGTCTAAAATTAACATTGTTGTTAACAAAAACTTGCCAAAGACGCCCAATGTATCAAATGTGATACAAAAAATATATAATAAATATATCATTAACAACATGATATAGCAATAAAGCTTTTGTGAATTTTGTTATAAGGGTTAATAAACATCTCAGTTCCAAAAAAATAAGAATTTTCAGGCTATTTTTTGATGGGTTGGGTGTTACAGGCTAATCAAGTAGTGAATTTTTTTTAGCACCTGTTACGTCTGTTTTACACCGACATGCATCCCAAAGGAAAAATATAAATATGATATTTCATATTTCATTTTTAATCATCGTGTTTATCATATGTACAAGTATATATGGCAAACCCTAATTCCCACTTGATTTGATTTTTATTTATGTATTTTATATATTATATTTGATGTTAATGTTGATCAAATGGCAGTCCAGGTCAACTGATGGCTCATCTGATAATCGTTGACATATCCAATATAGCCTACTTAAAATACAAAATTTAGCCTTAACCAACCCACCTCCACCCCAGCTCCTCCTTTTTTGGTGGCTTCATTTAGCTTAACCCCAAAATAATCCAAAATGTGTTATTTTGTCTTACCATTTTTTAGGATTACAATTTTATATTTTTTAATTTAATGGTAAAAACATAAGCGTTTCAAATATTTTTGACGTAAATGTGCTGATTTTACAGATAACATTTTTCTGGGATACCCAACCAGCATACCCAATAGCTAAAATTTTTGCCAATCAAAAATAAAAATGTTCAATTTTAGTAAAATAAAGATCACCAAAGCATTAACAATCTATTTGTAATCTTTAGAAATTTTACCCCCACAAATTCATCTATTCAACTGAGTTTCACTCTGTTCCTGGTCAGCCAAACCCAATTTGCAATGATTTAAAGTCCTGTTAGAGGGGCCTGCCCCACAGTTTGAGAAACCTGCCACTGACTTTATATTAGCACTCTGGTAGACTATTCTTCATTAATATATCAGCCTGTGTTTGGCCTTAATTCTTGGAGCTTCATCCGTCACTTTTCACTGCATTAAGCTTCTGCTGTTTTGTCCAATCACCCTTCTCTAATGATCTAATTAAACTCTTCCCAACACTAACATTGTTTGAGTAGTACACATTTTGAATAAATAGTTATTATAGAATAATACCATGTATAAACTTAGTCCCAATACAAAATGGAGCAATAATCAGCTACCATTCCACTAAGCTCGTCATCCTATGCACAGACTCCACCTCCACTATCTTGGTGTAAATAGTCCTTGCTCTGCTCTGCAGCATCAAACCAGTTCTCTGCTTGCCTCACGTTCTGGTTAGAACTAATCAACTTGGCAGTTGTTTCTCCAGCTTGTTGTAAGCAAAACAAGTATTACTGTCTCCAGCTAACGGTTAAAATGCTAGATGGTGAGGGACATGTGATGGAGTTAATTAATTATATCTTGCACTCTATCTTAGCGGAGTAAACCATAGCTCACTGGGAGCATTGGGGGGGGGACCAGTGGTGGTAATTAACATCTGAAAGTGTTTCTCTGGGAATTAAATATAAATATAAAACCTCTGGACTGCACTGTAACTGGTTACACATTTAAACCTTAGTTGTCTCTTGAAGAATCTGAATGCTCAGAGATGTTTTGCAGAAGTGTAATGGATTTATCAGTGTTAAAACCAACACACTTGTTCATGTTTTCAGCTGGGTCTCACTTGCTGCTCTGTGAGCTGAGAAAATTCTCAAAACACAATTAACTCAAAATGTTTGCATGCCAGGCTATAACGAGGCTGTTTCTTTGTGTTACTAAACAGTTGACATTTAGGAGATTTATCACCCGGCAGTGAAGACATATTTGCATTTAACACTAACACAGATGTGTGTTGTCCCTGCTGGACATACAGATGTGTTGAAAAATAGCTTTTTTCTCTTTTCAATGTGTAGCCGCAGGATAATGATTCATCACTGTGATGGACGGGCTTGTAGAAATTTCTTCAAAGTCTATTTTTATCTGTCATGTTTGCCATTATAATAAACACCTACTTTGTTTTGCATCTGCATGCGAGTGAGTTTTGTTTAGTATCAGTAAGTAAAGCTCTGTGGGCTGGCAGAGCACACTGGAGCAAATTTTAGACCCTCAAGTCTCAGGTGGTTTTACTTTTTCCAGTTTAAAATGCACCAATGTTCCCATGTGCTTATCCGTAATCGCTTTTATTTGTTTAATGTAGTTTGGTCATATTACAGTGCTTAGAGGCCTGGGACATTTTCAGCCACCATTTCTGAAAACCGAAGCAGAAAGCTCAGTGTACCCTCAGACCATCATATAAATGATACCCGTGGCTGTTAAGTGAACTGCAGTCAGTAAACCGCTGCTCACATTTGTCAGCTGGCATTGACAAAAACATTGCTGAGACATGCACAAGACTGCCTTGCACAATTAAGTTGCTCTGTCATGTATCACTATGTTGAATACTACCTGAATAATGACAATGGCATTAGCTTGGATGTGACCAGTGTTGGGCAAGTTACTTTGAAAAAGTAATTAATTATTGTTACTAGTTACTTCTTCAAAAAAGTAACTGAGTTAGTAACTGAGTTACAAGATTCTAAAAGTAATTAATTACTTGAAAAGTAACTATTGTGTTACTTTAACAAAAAATGTTTAACCTTCTGGGGTCCAGGGTATAATTGGTCATATCTTTACAAACTGGTGTTAAAAATTGATGTCATTCTTTTCAGCACAACCTCACGTGTCCTAATTTACAGTTATGTTTTCATTTTGACTTACTGTATTAACTCAATTGACCTAAAATCAGACAAAAAACATAAAATCCGAGTAGAAAAAGTTATATTTTTTACTGTAACAACCACAAACATGTTTATTGAATCATATTTCATAACTTTAAATGCAAATATAAATTGTCAATTTTACAATCCTATGCACAAGTTTTGCAAACGAAGTTATTTGCAGCCATTTACCTTTTACCCTTTGTTATAACCATTTCAAACTATTTACATAACAATCAGGTGTTCTGCATTAAATAAGATGCCAAACAAATTATTTGTGCCACTCCAAAAAAATTATTTCTGTCCACTATAAAGGAGAAAATCACATACCTGCAGGTCTGACAGCAGGTGTATTACTCCTGTTCTCTACCTGAAGACAGCAGTCACCTCATTGTTTTGACACACAACACAAAACTATCCACAACACTACACTCTAACTACACAAGACAACACATTAACTACACACTACAAACACAGTAAACGTCACAAATCTCTCACATCTCAAAACTCGCTCTCTCTCTTTTTCTGCTCTCTCTCTCTGTCACACACACAGTTACTCCTAAAACTTCCCCGTCTTCCTAAACAACCAAATGTCATGTTGCCAAATCATTTTTGATTGGTTGACATGGTGCATTTTTCCACCAACACGAAAGGGTTTTTTGATGTGTTTATTTATTTTTTGGTCATAAGCAGAGAGTGCTTGCTAGCGCTGTCCTTAGACAGTAAACGTGACGAAACTATTCAGGAAAAACGCCGCCTATATATTGTTTATCATGACTCTGGTTTTACGTGGCCTATCACCACAATTTAAAAACTGGTATATATCACCTTGTTGCTTTGGCGTCTTGAAGTGATCGTGTGATTGGCTTACGGCGACTACTTTATTCTTCTTCAGCCAAACAGCAGCACTCATGTGATTGTTTTGCACTTACTCCAGGTGTTGTGCCAAAAAGTGATCGACGGGCAGAAAGTGATTACCGTCCATTGGAGCGCGCGCAGCTGCTTAAAGCTGTAGCGCCCAGATTACTTACAGCTACTTCCATGCAACTGATATAAGATGCAGTAAGCAGAAGACAGCTTCAACTGTCTGTTTGTTGAAAAATAGTAACGCGACCGCACGCACCGCATTTTCTTGTTAGTAATGGTAATGGCGTTGTAACGATAGAAATAGTAATTAGTTAGATTACTTGTTACTGAAAAAAGTAACGCCGTTAGTAACGCCGTTATTCCCATCACTGGATGTGACAAAGCTTCTAGTGCCAGCTTCATATTGTATAGCTAAGTTACAGCTAGCTTTGGAGAGCAAACACTAGAAAGCAAATGATGGCATATACATAGGTTAGTTTTATGTATCATGTTAACTGGTCAAAGTGAAGCTAATCAATTAGCATATCCACTCAAACATTCACTAATTCATTTGTTTCAGAAATCCTTCAGTCAGGACATGGTATATTATATTTAGATGGAAACTAGCGAGCTACCTCCCTGCTAACTTCTAACTACAGAGAGATAATAAATTCGATTTCCATGGATGCTTGGATGTTAAACTTAATTGTTACACCTGGTAGAGCAGCCACACTGATCATTTTATTACAGATGAAAGAATTTAGACAGTTTTCCAACTCTCAGCGATCCTGCAGTGATCGTTGACTTATGGACCTGCAGCGGAGTTTGGGCCCAGACACGGCTAATGACGTCAGACTTAAAGACCGGATTGCTGAGACATAGCAAACACTCATACACGTCAATCCTGAGTCTTTAACATAAAATTGGTCTGTTCATTCAGGGCGTGATCATAAATGCATAAGTGAAAAAAGTTGTAAAACGCACATTCAAAGCTGACATTTACTGCAGATATTTCAATGGCGGTAAATCCATCATTGAGGATAAACAGAAAATGATAAATTGGTAAAATCACCCAGTGTTGTTTGGGACCCATCAGTAGATCTTCTTAATTACTATGTTTTCCTTTTGAACTACAATACCCATAATGTATGTTCAGTACTCCCTGACCACATACACACTAAAACAGACAAAACACACAAAAGGCATTATCTACAATGACACAATATTGGCTGTTTGCTTAGTTTTCTTTATGAGGTTGGTTTGATGAGTACAGCTAGCTGATGAGAGGACATTATGTGAACTTTCTGCTCTAATAGATCAGTCAATAAGGTTTGAAAGAAAAAGAAAAGACAGAGAGAAACAAAAAGACATGGATACTGGAGGATAAAAAACAGCACATAAAAGAAAAAGGAGTTGTGTGTGTTCACGGTTGTCTTCCAGTGATTTTGTTTGTGCTAGGATGTCCGTGCTCCACTCACATACATACATATTTTTATGTGTGTTCAGAGGGCCATTGATTCTGTATTGACGATGTGGGAGCAGTGATTTATAGCTGCTGGTCTCAAGGGAATAATGTCTTCATATGAGGCAGACAGAGGAGACGTCCTCACAGCACAGATATAACTCCATATGGATTAGACTGAGTCCATGCGGGTCAATCGACACACTTCACTCTGCATCACTGCACGCTGCAAATAAACACACACACACATATTCACTGAGTCACTGAGGTCCTAAATCAAATTAAAAGCTCAGAAAATGAAAACATCATCTGCAAGCAACCGATTTAACCCCCAAACACATAAAAATATGAATGTGATGCTGTCAGAAATGTAGTGGTTAAATATTGTTTTTATTAAATCTAGAAGCAGATATGTTTGTCCTTCTGTAAAAATAATCTTACAAGCTAACACTTGTCACGCTCACTTTGTTAGTCTGCATCCAGAAACTGCATGAGTGCAACTCACAAACTATAAAACAGCACAAACTCTAAGGTAATTCTATTGAAGAAGGTCCAAAAGCAGCAGGAGCAGCAGCAGAGACATGGTGAAAAGGTCCAGTTCAGTGACTCCAATTAATGGAGGTGAAACCTACAGTCAGAGCAGAACATCCACCTGTCAGTCAGACCAGCTGCACCCCTGGTAATGCTAATGATGCATTGTGTTTGGTTTTGTTTGTTTTTTTGGATGAACTCACTTTTGGAGCCTTAAATGGCCACTGATCATACTGCAACTTTTAGCACAGTGGTGTTTACTGTTTGCTGATAATCCTACAATTTTTACAGATGTTACAACATCTGTACATTTTTTTTTAAAAATGACAAAGAAAATGTTACAAACTGATTAGAAAATAGACTTTCAAATAGTGTTTTTGTAAGTTTTTTTCCACCGCTACTGCAAACCTCAGGTTGTCTAGAGTCTTAGTGATTATATTTACCCAGGCTTTTATTTTGAAGTCACAAGGGAAGACTCTAACACACAGGCCCTTGCTTCATAGTAATCTGTACAAGCAATATGATGGACAGACTTTTCGTCTGGGCTCAAATTATGGTCATGAGTATTTCACACGCAAGCGAGCGAACGTGAGCGCAGAGTTTTACACGTAGTTCTTTGGTTTGTATCTGGACCTTAACAAAAAAAAAGCAACTTGTGTAAATATTTTTTACAAACATACAAATAGATGCACAAACGTAAAATTTTCAGATATTTTTGTTTACAAGGTTACAAAACTCAGTTCACAATATTTATGACCACAATTTAAGCCCATAATTTCACTGCCTGCGGTCTTGCAGTAGAGCAGTCATTTGCATGTTTTTGTCATCGTGTGAAGTTCCCACTTCACCACACACCGTTTAAATGTTTTTCTCTCCAGTCTACGAGAGATCTGATCAGCAACGCTCTTACTTTCCATTCGCCTGTCCACCTTCTTGACCTCTGACCTCTCTCTGATGCCATGAAAACATGTATGCGAGCCAGAACATTTCATTCCCATGTAGTCTCAGTAGTGAGGTCTGGTCGGCATGCAGTCGGTCTCTCACACACGCTGCCTCTTTCATCAGCTCATGTGTTAAAGGTGTGGACACAGCGACATGTTGACTCTGACTCTGTTGTTCCTACCACATGTTGTGTTGAAAGCTGACACGAGGTTTATTGTCCTGAACCGTATTACACGGATGTGTTGAAAATGGCTAATTTTACAGATCTCACATACACACACAGGCTAAGCTAAGCGTGAACAACACAGCAGCTGATTTTGCTCTCATCGAGTATCCAAACTAAGCATTATTAACTTGTCCATTTGGTGTTTTTATTACCTTGTTGCGTTGTTGATTTTAGACATATTTGGCTGTCTGTGCTGTCGACACAATCGGACTGAGTAACGACTTGATGCTAACGGCCACCGAGAGAGACGTGATACAGTTAGCCAGCAGTCCAAATGGAGCAGCTTCGTTTGTAGCAATAAAAAGAGAAACGGGGAGAGGTTCATGAGATCAGCTGTAACAAAGATGAAGAAAAGACTGAAATAACAACTTCTTACAAGAATTAATACCAAATTAATTCATTAATTTGACAGTAAAATAAGGAATTTTTCATCATAAATGTGAAATGCTCTCCAGTGTGTCTATTTTTTTGACACATGAGCTTAAGCTTCTGACAAATTATAATGAACACTATTTGGAAAACATAAAAATTGTGAAAATTGCAGTCAAAATCTCTCATATTTGTAAAAAGCATGTCCAACTGTGTACATAGACTGTATATAAAGATTGGACTTCTCAGGCATTTGCAACATTTAAAATGTGTTTTGTTACCAAATTTTAAATCCTTCTTGTCACATAATTATTAGGCTCCATCTATGATGTTATGATAGTATATCCAAGTAGACATATCAGCCTCAGACTGCAGGCTTACTTGTGGTTTCTGTTAGGATGCCTGGGTCGTTGACCCAGGGTTTTTGAGTTCATTATATTATTTATAATTTCTAGTCTTTGGGTTTTTGTTAGAGTCATGTCTTATGGTTTGTCTCTGTGTAATCCTTAGTTGCTGTCTCCCCTGTCCGTATATCCCCCGTGTCCAGTCAGTGTCTGTGTCTGCCCTGGTCCCACGTCTCTGTTCCCTCTGTTGTAGTGCCTGCATGTGAGTCTGTGTCTTTGTTCAGTCTGTGTTTCCTGTTTTAGTTTGAAGGTCTCTGTCTTACCTCAGTGTGATCAGTTTACGCTTCCTTGTCTCGTCAGTTCTGATTTGCCCCAGAAGTGTTTCCCTCCTGTTGTCCATTCCCTGATTGCTCCCTCTATGTATTTAAGCCCTGTGTTTCAGTTTGTCATTGTCGCGATCTACCCTTATCTAGCTGTGTAGGTGTATTTTGTAGTCTTAGTTTTGGTACCCTTTTGAGTTCAGTATTAAAGCTGTTTTGAGTTACTTTCTGTCTCCGGAGTCTGCACTTTAGGTCCTTTTCCTGCCTGCACATAGCCATCACATAACAGTTTCTAGAGTTTCGTAAAGTAGAATGGGAGGCAGCTATCAGGCTCCTATACAGCTCCCAGTTTTGATTCAAGAGACAGACCTTGTCTTCGTTTAAGATTTCCTTTGTCATAAAGCATATAGTTAGAGCTTGATCGGCTGACCCTGAGCCTCACTTAGTTATGCTGCTGTAGACCCCATGATACACTTTCCACTTCTCCTCTGTTCTCCTAGTTAGTGTTTTCTTACTTTTAGACTTTTTTAAAATCCTGTTTGTTAGTAAAATAGTCACAAGGAGCATCCCTAAAATGGAGATGTGGTGTCATATGTTTGACATCTAGTGCTTTGTTTTGATAATATGAACATGATCTGAGTCACTGAGTCATAAAGATGAGTTCAACCCTATTTTGTGAGAATATTTTCTCCCCATGCTTTTTGACTTTGGGTTTAAAATGGTTTTAGAATGACTCTCAGTTTTGTCTAGAACCTATTTTTCCATCAAAATATGAGTTTATTCTAAAATGTAAAACAATTTGTTTGAAATTTGTTTCCCCTTCGAAACAAATTTAATGTGACGTTTCAGCAACAGTCCTCTAGGAACTTATTTGGGGAGTTAATTAGGATTTATCCCGCATGCAAAAAATGTCAATCTATCACTTTTCTTAATTGCTTCAGCTGTCATAGAACAAGAGTAGAAAGCTTGCTAGCTACATTTCATTATGAAATTGAGAGGAAAAGGGTCCTTTTAAACGTGGAAACACAGACTACTTGTTTTAGCTATAGGCAGACCTAGTCTGGTTTTCAGCATGCCCATTAAAAGCCAGGAAAAACCTTGATATTTTGAAATATTATCTGTATTTCATTTCAGTGCTCAGTGTCACATTCACCAGTGAAATCTGTTAAAAACTAAAGTTTCCTAAAGCTTTTTTCCCCTCTCTGTGTTATCCGCACACCCCTGTGTTTCATGGTAAAGAAGTTCAGTGTTTCTGGTATAAAACCCAGACCGTACAGTATGTGCGGTAATTTATGCATAAATGATCGTATTTGCATTTGCCTGTCTGTTCCCATATTTTGGTTGCATATGCACATACCTGTGTGTCCATGTGTGTTTATGTGCATGATAGAGGTGTTTATGCTTCACCTCCTCCTCCTCCACTCCTCCCTGTAATAAACAATAACCGGGCATTAATCTCCCGGCCTGCTGCCTTAATAAATAATATCCACACATTCATCAACTTAAACTATTCACAATCAATGCAGCTCTTCATAGAAAACCCACCTAATAAATAGTGGTGCGGCCCACTGAGGCGTGAACTTATAGACCGGCCGGCTGATAAATGAACCGACCCCCACGGCGAGACGCCTTTTATGTGGAAAACTGCAAGTGAGAATTTTTCGATTTTATATTACACTATTTTACTCTTATTACTTTCCTGTGTGTGTGTGTGTGTGTGTGTGTGTGTGTGTGTGTGTGTGTGTGTGTGTGTCTACATCGTCTCAGGGTATTGTGGGTGTTTGTGATTTATTAGAGTGGTGAAGATGTTGGTCTATTTGTTTTATTCTAGTTCTGGGGTATTTACCCATTTGTAAGGAACTGATGTCAGAGTTTTGTCTTATTAGTTTCAGAATGAAAATCGCTTTATTTTCAGGCAGCACATGGGAGTTTATCCTGTCAGTTTAACAGCTTACACAGTAATACAGAACCAAGTGACCCATATGAAAAGGAAAACAGAAAAAACTATATCATTTTTCCATTTCCTTCATGACTAAACATTTTTCAAGCCCCCCTGGCGGCTTCTATATATTCATGTAGGTTTTCAGGCTAAGCCTAGTTGGACCGGGCCACCAGAGGCTCGCACCTTCAGCCTCTACCTCTGGTGACCTTGTCTGGACAGTGTAAACTGGACCCTTGATTTTTGGGGGGGTTTTTTTAGTCATCATAGCGGTTGTCAGAATTTCTCTTTGTCTGGCCCCTCATCCAGGTCCAATTTGCCTTGGGAGATCCTACCAGGAGGAAATCATGAAGGGGATCTCCTTCAGAGATACTGCTCCTCCACTGAAAGGAGCCACTTAAGGTGGTTGAGCCAACCGATTTTAGTGCCTCATAGGTGAGGTCTTTCAGGCATGTCCTACTGGGAGGAGAACCAGGGGCAGCCCCAGGACTCACCAGAGAGGTTATGTCTCTGAGCTGTCTTGGATAAACTTGGTGTGCTCCCTGAATGAGCTGGAAGACGTGGAGGGGGCGAGGGCAGTCTGGGGTTCACTGCTTAGACTGCTTCCCCGAATAAGTGGTCGAAGATGGATGGATGGATGGATATACAAGTCTGATGAGATGTTTTTGGACTACGGAGAGATAAAGATGGTAAAGACAAGAAATCAAAGTGTGTCTCAGAGAGGTCTAAAAGCCTGGTTCATAAAAGGATAAAATAAACTTCATTAATCCATAAATTTGAGAAAAAGAGGAAGAAAGAAACCACCGAAGAAGGAGACCTCTCAGCGAAATCAGCTGAGAGAGCTGCAAATCCTTCTGCAGTGTATTCCATGATTGCCTGATTAACTGGTGATTTTAAACTGGCCGTAGGCAGTGTTGGTCAAGTTACTTGAAAATGGTAATTAGTTACTAATTATTGATTACTTCTCAATGAAAGTAATCCCATTACTTTGCTGATTATTTATTTTCAAAAGTAATTTGTTACTTTATTACTTAGTTACTTTTCAAAAACATGCCACACAACCTAAATACATAATAAAGAATAGACCTTTCAGCCCAATTCAATTTTTTTCTGCATAATCCATCATATAAAATCAAGTGTTTTGTGTTTACACTCACTCTTTCAAATAGATGCAAGTAAAACACACATTCAAAGATCCAGCAGCACTGAGTCCTGTGAGGCAGGTGGAGGTTTGCCCAGTGCCGCAGCAGTCATGTCAGTGGGGGAGATCCGGGGGTTTCTCTTTAAATTTCACATTCCCGTGGCGGCGTGCTAGGTGCCTGCTCAGATTAGAAGTTTAATTTTTTGCTGTAGAAAGAAATTTTCTTCCCACGCAGAGTACATTGGACGCTGATGTTTTTGTCGCTTTTCATGGAATCAAACTCAAAGTGATGTAAATGCTTCCAAGCTTTAAACACTGCATGGTCGTACTCTCTCCCGCACTCCATATTAGGGAAAGTAACAGTAATCTAATTACCTTTTTGCAACAGTAATCCCTTACTTTACTTGTTACATGAAAAAAGTAATCAGATTACAGTAACGCATTACCTTTAACGTTTTACTGACCATCTCTGGCCGTAGGTGTGAATGTGAGCATGCAACATGTCCAAGGTGAACCCTGCTCTCGTGGGGTGAGAGGTTGCTATGACAGCTGGGATAGGCTCCAGCTCTGGTTCTTTTATATCCTGGGCCTGAATGTCTCCCAGGCTCTTGGAGAAAATCCACACATGGGAAGAACCAGCAAATGAAACACAGAGGAGCCCCACCTGCGTTTGACGCAATAATAATGCTGATTACAATTACAATGAGTAAAAGTAGCCATAACACTCATTAAAGTAATTAATGATAATATCCATGCTTAGCTAAAGTGTGACTGTAGCAGATAAAGTACCAATGGTAATCACCAGAGCGTCCCTGATCCCTGTCTTTAAAGCAGCTTTAAAAACGGGATCCTCAGTGTACTCCTGAGGTCGTTAATGTGACTGACAGAAGACACACAGCAGCTAATCACCTCAGAGCTCCCGGCTCATCAATGCACACTGACTGATACACGGCACTAACTGACTTTCTATGTACTTTAACCCCACATCTTCCTGTGGTGCTGTGTCAAAGCCATGGAGTGCCTCGAAGCTTGATTTTGTTTCAGGTCTCACTCTGCAATTTTAGTGATTTTAAACAAGCAGTCCATAAAACTGGAATGCAATGTGCAAACCAAACTGTGGAAGAAAAAAGGCATGTGAAATACTACTGCTACAAGTCTCTGCTCTGTAAATAGTGACATTTCAAAATACTTACAGATAAATGTATATATTGGACCAATATAATCAGCTGCTGTGTTCTGGTTAGACTGACTCTCCACTTCAGTAAGTTTTCAGATCAGATGAAGGGACTGCTGCCATCAGGGAGGTGGACGATGATCCTCTCTGAAGACGTAGCTAAATGATATCAAGAAACCTACACAGATAGCAATGTGGCCAGTGAGACAGCCTGTAAGGAAAACATGTGAAGAAAAGAGCCGGGGTGAGTTTGTTTAGCAGAGGGTTGAGCAGTACTAAATTATCCTCTCAAAAAGATAATAAAGAAAAGCATCAACATATATGCTTGGGCGGGCTGCCTAAGTAAAGTCTGTATGTGGGAAACAGAGGTTTGCACACAGAGCCTGAAAATGATAATGGGGGAAAAGAGAGGAGATGCAAGATATGAGCAGAGGCTGAAGTGTCCTGTAAGTGAAAACAAAATACCTCGATAATGTTCACAGCTGGCTGCGTGTTCGGCTCAGCGAATGGAAGGAGTGTGAGATTAGATCTGCTGCTGTATGGAAGCAGGACACTCTATTAGCAGACACACAGCTTCTGTTTGGTTGTTTGTTTAACTCCCATTTGGGCCAAACACACACACACGCACACACACACACTGACACACAATAACCTAATATATCTCTTCTTTTCTTGTTCTCTTACTGTCTCTATCTCATTCTGTGTAACTGCTATTCTTCACAAACACACACACACACACACACCATGATAAATGGTCCAGTCATGATCTAGGCCTGCATTGTTGATGAGGGTCAGGCTGCCATGGTTACCGGAGCAGTGTCCGACTTCCCCCGCCCCCTGTTTGCGTGTGTTTATAGACCATATATATTGCTTTTTAGTGAGCTGTAATGTGTGCAGGCTCATGTTTTTCTGTATGTAAACAAAATGTCTCCAAATTTTCATTTTGTGTTAATTCACGTTGCTCCACTCCAGTTACAAGCACCCAGAAAAATTCATCTGTGCATCATTGTTTCTTTGTGATAATGGAAGAACAACAGAAAAGGTGGAACAAACCCATAAAAATGAAGAATCTTCATGGGGAAGATGAAGAAATAATTCTTTTTTTGATGAATTTTCATGTCGTGGTAAATTAATACATGGAGCACAAGAGTCACAAAGTAACAGAGCTAACAAAATAAAATATGATCTTACCAATAGACCTACGGGTAAGTAACATCATGGCCAGTAGGGGGAGACATCTCAGGTAACTGAAGAGGATGTGAATGTGTAGAAGTCTATGAGAAAATGAAGCTTCAGCTCACATCCTCTATGACCTCGCCTCAATCACTAGTTTAAAATCTTGCCTTTTACAATAATATTCTAAATTCATTTTCGATAAAGTGAGCACTAGTAGCAGTCCTCTTTTTGCAACTACAAATGGTGCCCCCTGCTGACTGTTAGAAAGAATGCAAATTTAAGGCAGTGAATTTAAGCCATTCCCGCACGCACACACCTTCTGTTTTCTTCTTTCATCCGACTGTCTTTGTCCTCAGACCATACCAGTGTGGCCACTGCTCCCAGTCCTTCTCTCAGCCGTCAGAGTTGAGGAACCATGTAGTGACGCACTCCAGCGACCGACCTTTCAAATGTGGATACTGCGGCCGGGCCTTCGCTGGCGCCACGACGCTCAACAACCACATCCGCACACACACAGGAGAGAAGCCGTTCAAGTAAGTAACAGTGAGTACCCCCAAACACCCATAAAATCCACCCACCTTGCCCCCACCTGCCACCTGTTGCGACAAACAACCCAGCTAATACCACTCGACTTGCTCTTAACTGTCACCACCAAAATTATTGTAGAAGCAAGTCTCACCTTTAGATATATTGGGTGACTTTGTCCCAAATAAGTTTTTCCTCTCCTGAAAATTATACTTTTGACACCAATAATTTCACTTTCATAACTTTGAGCGCTGTCTCTGTCTTTCTGTGTCTCTCATAATTATGTCTTTGAGGTCATTGAATAAACTGTACAGAGGACAATATAACGCTCAGGGATCCGCTAAACCGCTCAAAATGTCAAAGGCACCATGGATTGTTTTTAATCTGGATGGCAACTGATGTTCCCATAAACTGGTAATTATCAACAGCGACCCATGTTGGTACAGCAGAGAACGATTTAGAACAAATAAAGCTCTGACCGAACTTCTCTAATAGCAGGTACTAGAATAAACTGTGAATCTAAATATTTTTGTTACACCAGCTTGTAAATTATTCAGGTTTTTAAATCAGTAATAAAAGCAATTATGGTGTATATTCCCATATGAGTCTGATACAGATCAATGGAAGGATTTCATGTCATTGACATCAAATTTGTAGAATCATAAAATGATTAATATGTTTTTAAAGAGTGTCACATCTGCTTTGTCTGGATGCTAAATCAATTTCCCCCAGCACTCCTGAAACCAACGCTTTCTCTCATTAGCATTGCTAATTACGTCACCATAAGAAAACTAAAGTGAGCCACCGAGGGCTTGAAGTCCTGATTTTTAGCTTGCACAAAAGAAAAAAATATAAAACGGTAGTAAATGCGTTGGGATTTCATTGTTGTCAACAGATGTACACAGATATGCTTTAGTAAATAAATTAATAAATAATATGCACTAAAGCAGCGGGAACTCAGGTTCTTGTTCATGAATATTGGAGAGACACATCAACACGTCCTCCAATGGTGCTGCAGGTTCTAGAGTGGCCATTCAGATTATCTACAGGTAAATATTTCAACTGAGTCACAGTTTTACTTTGGCAGCTGTTAACATACCAGGACTGAACAACTAAAGCAGGGGTGAGGAAATTCAGGCCTCAAGGGCCGGTGTCCTGCAGGCTTTAGATCTCACCCTGGGTCAACACACCTGAATCAAATGATTAGTTCATTACCAGGCCTCTGGAGAACTTCAAGACATGTTGAGGAGCTAATTTAGCCATTTGGATCAAGGACACGTCTAAAACCTGCAGAACACCGGCCCTTGAGGGCTTGAGTTCCCCTCTCCTGATCTAAAGGTATGTGAAGGAGACACTGGAGTTTAAAAATGAGAAAAGACCATCTAAGAAGTCCATGCCTCAGTTTTGATGCACTAATAAGAAGCACTAATACGCCGCTATCAGTCTGTGCATTACACACTTACATCCAGCTTGCTCACCAAACTAGTTAGCGTTAGCTGATAAGTTAGCACTCCATCCAAACGCATCACTTCTGCCTCCAAAAATCAAACGTGATGGTGGCTAACACATTTTCACTGAAACTACCAAACGCTTCAGAAGTTTAGAAACCAGTTGATTTGTTGTCTACATTTTTCTTTTTGGTCTTCAGCTCTAAATTTAGCTCTGGTCCTAAAAACCAAAATCATAATAAGAGTCATTTGCAAACTGCTTTTATATCCCTTACTACTTTCTCAATCACTTTTCTATTATTCATTATTCGTGATAATATTTTCTTCCATTCACTTCCATCATGTCTGCTGTGACCTCTGACCTTTGATGCTTTACTGTTGGCTGCCTGTAACGTTAAACTATGAGGAAATTCTCTTGTTTGTTCCTCATTGTAAATCAGAGGGCATCAGCAGATTGTCCAGTGTAAATACAGGATCTGTTAACAGCCCGGTAATGAATCTCCCCACACTCATTTCCATTTTCTTCTGCTGGTTAAGGCTAATATAATTAGAGGGCATGCCACGCTGCAATTCGAGGCTTCTGGATGCTGTTGTTGTCATCCTGTCATCTAATCAGCAACAGAGGACAATAAGGATTCCTCCAGTGGACCAAGAGGTCAGCATTCAAGTGGAGGCCAGAAGGGCCAAAGAGTAAGAGACATAAAAGAAAGTGAAGAAAGCAAAATAAGATGTTTGAGTTGTGCAAAGTCTAAAGGACTGGCATCAGGGGAACACGGGGATAGAATCAAATTAACCTTCTTAATAAGCAATCAGAGAAATCCAAAGTCATCATTGACGTGGAGAGCGAAGAGGCGAGAAGGATGAGTGAGAGAGAGCAAGGAGGAACAAGAGATCATGGTGTAAAAAGTGAAACGACAAGCGGTGGCGATTAAATTCAGTTAAACCAAATCAGCATTCTTAATAAGCAATCAGAGGAAACCCCCGAACCTTTTCATCAGCACTTCAGAGTCTCGGTGGAGGCAGAGCGGGACAAAGACAATCACGGACGTGCGTCAGAAATCTTTAGCGGATCGATGGCCTCGGGGAGTTATCTCCTTTCGGACGGTGCAGCGGATAGATTAAAGCTGCCACTGTCACTTTGTCAGGAGGAAAACGCTCAACTTTATTTTCCCACTGAGGAGACGGAGGCCGCGATTCTGTGTGGTCGGCAGCTTTTCGGTGCTGATGCTCACTGGACTGTGCAGGCTGTCAAAGCGTGCTGCTGTTTTCTCTGCTCCGCTTTTTGTTCTTCTGTATTTTGTTCAGAGAAGCAACGTCTTAGCTTTAAATGATGTCATCCTGGAGACCACAGAAAGTTGTTTGCCTTAGTACATTATATTTATGATTCTATTACTGTGAAGCTGCATAGAGACAGCATTCAGAGTGAGCGAATACTGACAAAAAACCCAAAACACTAATATGTACTATGCTTTAGGACTAACAAATGCCTATTTCTATAGCCAGCACACAGAGATTATGCTTTTGTGTAGTGGATGCTGGTAGAGTCATTACCTCTTGTAATAAATTAGGAAAACTAAACATTTTTTTCAATGTTTCTTTAAACATTTGTTGACTCTATTTGTCATGCAGCGCTGTGTGGCAGGCAGGATGAAGGACCCAAATGCAGATGAAATAAAAAAGCAGCTTTATTGCACTGTAGCAAAAATCAAACAAAACCCAAAACTCACAGAAACTTAACCTAAACTGGAAACTAGATAGCAATCTAATCCAATCCAATTCAATATTATTTATAAAGCACTTTAAACGGGTAACGTGACGTGACAACGGACAGAGGAAAACACAGGGCTTAAATACACCAGGGAGTAACGAGGGAATGGGAAACAGGAGTGAGATACAGCTGGGGCTAATCTGACCAAACGAGAAAGGGCGGAAGCAAAGCTGAAAACACTGAACACCAGACTGTCAAAATAAAACAGGAAATACTGAACACAGGCACGGGAACGCAGACTTGACAAGGAGACAGAGAAGACAGAGAGAACATGGAGCACAGAGACAATAACAAACTGCGACACGGAGACATGACTGACACGGGAGGTGCATGAATATGGAGACTGGGAAAAAACGGACAATAGCACTTGACATGACTTGATGTGACACATGGAACACAAGAGAAGGACAGTAACAAAACCTGAGATCTAAAAATTACTAAAGTATAAGCGGAAACTAACTCAATCAAAGAATAATAATAAACAAGAACATAAACAATGAGTCGCCAGACTCAGGACCGTGACACAGCAGCGGTCCCCAACACCCGGGCCCCGGACGAGTTATTTGGTTCCGGGCTGCGAGAGTTCAGGCTCGGGTGTGAAATTTATGATTTTCAGGGTTTTTATCGTTAACTCAGTTTCCCTGGGTCTTTTCCCGTGTGTTATGAATAAATTTCCTATATATTTTCATGCGCTTTGTGTGTCTTATTTTGAAAGAAATATTTACGCGTTACCATGGCAACCATTAAGGGGCAGAGAGGAGGATGTTACTCTCAGTGTTGTTGGCGCATTTCAGGAGGACGCTGCTAATAAAGTTACACAATTACACAGTGAATTTCGCGTTTATCATTATATTTATAAAATACCACAGTTTTTGTCTTGGTCGTATCATTTTATTTTGTTGTATTTATCCGCGACACCTTAAAGACCAGTTCGTGAAATTTCATTTCGATGGTGCTGCCCAAACAAGTTTTGAGCATTTTGCGCCAATAATTGAAAAAGTTTCTTGCACTCAACAAAATATTGTCTTTCATCCGCCATGTTTTAATGTGTGACTGCAAAAGCTCAACAACAATTTCTCAGACTTTCCCAGTTAGTGTTCCAACTTTAAGGTGGTGTTCATGTGGATTTTCCCCAGTGGGAAATTCTCTTTTCCAGTTAATCCAACACCACATGAATGCATGGTTAGATCATGATTTCTTTTCAAAAATATTCCCTCAGGAAAGAGATCTTACTAACCAGAGTTGCACGTTTCCCACAAACACAGCCTTTGATTTTGAAGTAAAGGTGTGGTCAGAGTTTGTCTGAACTGCTCGGTCTCGGTGCTGAACGTTGTTGTAAATGAAGACTTCGTCTGTACTTCTTCTAGCCCTTCAGCTTCTATCAGTCTGTGACTGAACACAGTCTGTACTTGTTTATCTCGCATTCGATCCACATCCGTACAGATGAGATTAAGATAAGAGGTGAGCTGAAACTTCACTGATCCTTGAGGGAAAGTGATTAAAGCGGCCTCTGTCATTTTGTCAGGACAACAACTCAACATTATTTTTCCCTGCTGAGAAATGGAGGCGGCGGCCGCTAACAGACGCCCGCTGGTCGATAGCCAGCGGACTGCAGCTGCCTCGTTTCAGCTCTGCTCTTTGTTGTGCAGGACAGCCGTCTTCGTGCCTGGATAAGTCGCTGTGACAGAGAAGCTTCAGAGGAGCTTTGAAGTCCGTAGCTGTTGTGGTTTTGTAAATTCACAGACAAATGACAGCAGGAACATCCACCTTAATGGCAGAGCAGTCGGGGGTCTGTTTTCTTTTTCTTGTGCTGCAAGAAAATTTAGAAAATGAGAATAATTTCAGATCCATCAGCTCAAAGTCTGGTCCTCATGCACACACGTATATGTAATATATATAAACATACAGGACTTCTTTAAATTCATGTGATCACAGAAAAACATTCATATCCTGTGATGTGATGGGGCGAGCTAACAGTTTCTGTCAAACTAATTTTGGTGAAGCTTAAACAGAAGTTTGTGTTTATTCTTTTTAAAGAAACTGGTTATTTAAGAGTGACAGACAAAGTAATGAGAAGGCAGAAGTCGCTGCAGCGTTGTCTGGACACCTGAAAACAGGCAAGCGGGTGGATGTCTGTGCAGACCGCTGCACGCTCTGACTGATGCTGAAATTTACATTACAGGGACCCAAGCAGATTAACATAGGTGGAGCCCACTGAAAACGCGTTTCACAAGCTTCATTGTTTTAATGTACTTTCAGTCTAGAGCTGCTTTTACAAAATGTGTCGCACCAGTTCAGGTCTCAGCTGTTGCAGACGTTTTGGAATAAAACTGAATGCAAAGTACATGATCCTTCATGGTAAATGCTTCTCTCTGAGACCTTAAGGTTAAGGTTCGCCCAGGAGCAACATGTTTGACAGTAATCTATTCAAAATGTTAGGATGAAATTTGGTTTACAGTGGTCAGTCAGATCAGCAACATTAGCTAAAATTACACCGTTTAAATAACACATTTAAAAACATTTGATTTTAATTAGAGCGACCATAAAACCACCAAATCCAAAAAGCTACAAATGTGACCCGTCGTCAGACATCAGTTCAGTTAACCTGTCCTGCTCTTCTTGGCAGTTGATGACTGTCTCTGCAACTTTCCACCACATTAATGGTGTCAACGCTAGATGGTTGAACACCCATATCGTCCCTGCATTCCCTGTTCGGAAATTGAGAAATACTTCACTTGAAGCTGAGGCCATAAGTGAGATAATCATTGAAGACTTCCTTTTTTAAATGTCCACCTTCACAGAAGGAGAAAGCTTTAATAACTGTATGGGCTCAATAAGGTTTTTCTTTAGTTTTTCTTCTTCTTCTTTTTTAACCTGGATTTCACTGAAGCTTGTGGCAACTTGAATTGAAAGGATCTTGACACAGGCAGCAGTCAACAAGCTGTCTTCCCTCAAAAAACTCAAGCCAATGAACCAGACATCATGACAGAGTTTGTGGGTTTAGCAACATTTCGGAGGGAATAATGCTGATGCTGTTGCTTTGTGCGCTGCACCCATCCAGCTTACAAGTGTCTTAGCTGTCCACATGTGAACTGACTTCAACACAAACACACCGGCTGACTTCACTGTGGCTACATCCATCTTTTAGATGCAATCTCAGATAAATACTCTTTTAAAAAGTTCAGCAAATGCACAAAGCTTAAGGAATAAATAACTTTATTATTATAAATATTGACCTAAATAATGAGTGTTTTTTGCTATAGTTGAGCAACCCTGCATCCAATAATCCTGCTGCCGGTTTATGGCAGTGATCACCTTATGTACGAGACAGAAAGTCAGGCCCTGTGATGAATGTAGTGGCAGAAGCTGTATCAGAAAACTGTGTCGTGTTTATGAGGTTTAATGAGGAAAAGCTCTGGTTAAAGAGCTTCCTAATGACCGCTGTCCAGTCCACACTGTTTCTCCTCCTGTGTCTAACACCACCTCCCTCCCCTTCAACCTATCTATCTATCCGAGAGCACGTTAGTCTTGTTTCAGGGCTGTTAAGTCCAATATCTCCACACAGCTTTCTCTTTGAAGAGCCTCCCCCCACACACACACATTCATATACATTTAAATTACCCCCTAACCCCCCTCCAGCGCACACTAAAAGCTCCCTCTCTTCTCTACTTCTATTGAAAGTGACAGTGACACTGCCTTATCGGGCCTGGATATATCTGAGTGTGTGTTAAAGTGTGTGAGATGGGAATACCCTCCTCAGCCCGCCTGATAGATTATTGACAGGTGGACTGTGTGTAATTTGTCGGTCAGGTTGTGAGGATCAGGGCAACAATTACAGCTTGCTGCTCCGCTGGGCCTCACACACACTTTATACTGTCACTGGATATTAGGGTTAACAGGGAGGTGTGTGCGTGCGCGTGATTGTGTACATGTGCGTCAGCAGATGTTAAGGTTTTGCCTTTTAAAGTGTATTTCTCCTCAGCTCTGTTCAGGCTTCTCTACGTGCAGACTCCTCTAATCGCTGTCTTTTGTGCGTCTTTCTGTTTGTGCGTCAGGTGCGAGCGTTGCGACCGCAGCTTCACACAGGCCACTCAGCTCAGCCGCCATCAGCGACTTCCCAACGAGTGCAAACCCGTGAACGAGACCAGCGAGTCCATCGAGGTGGATTAACCCCCGACTGTTTCCCGACTGAGACCACGTCCACATTAAGACAGTTCAATATGAAAATGTGACTCTTTCTTCAGGTTTGGACCTCCATCCACACCAAGACGCTCACTTCATATTAATTCTAATTTAGTTTTCCAGAAATAAAGCTCCTGAGGAGCATCACTGTGTTAATTGGGTCCAACCTGCACTAAATTAAATGTGTGGATTAAAAATAAAGTTTGCAAATTCCAGGAGTTTCCAGGGATAAACAACAAAATGGGAATGTATGGTAAATGTTTTTGGGCAAGTATCATTTCAGTGTAGTGTGAGAGTCACTTTGGTCTTATTTACGATCACATTTGTTTCACCTTTTCTTGCTTTTAAGTTGATGACAGCACCTTAAGTTACCACAGTAATGCAATAACAGCTTTCCAACAAGCTTTAAATCAAACAACATGAGAGGAAGTGTCATGGTTGTTGTAACTTTTCAGTCGTGTTGACGCACCTGACTGCGGTTGAAGTAAAAAACTTGCAAACACACAGAGAAAAGCTGCTGGTTGTGGCATTTATGTCCAAACTCTCCACCAGTCATTGTTAGCTTCCTTCATCTATTAGCTGAATAGATCGACCCATTTTAACGGACACGATACGGCTTTATTTATTTAGCACCAAATCATAACAAAAGTTGCATCAAAGCGCTTTATATTGTAAGGTACAGATCCTAAAATAATACAGAGAACACCCCAACAATCAGATGATCCCTATGAGAAAGGCAACAGTGGGAAGGAAAAACTCCCTTTAAACAGGAAAAACACCTCTGGCTCAGGGAGCTGGCGCTGTCTGCCGTGACCATTGCAGACTTTTTTTTGATGATGGGAAGAAGAGTCAGTGTATGATAAATAACCAGCTCCTAATTTCAGATCCTCACTTTGTAGCTGATTCTGGATCAGGATGGTTTTCCCTGGAGGTCTTAGCTGATGCCAGCAGAGGGAGTTAAATGTGTTGGTCCCCTAATAAATACTAACTATTGCTTTTTATTTGGGCTCATTTTTGGGCCTCTCTCTCTCCTGAGTGATGCAGTGTCAGGTGACCATTAAAAAAACAGTTATTTTAACTGTCACCAGATTTATATCAGGATATGTCCAGTGTTTCTGAAAACACACAGTAGAGGCCACATGTCTCTGCAAACAAACTGAATGCTCTTTATTAAAGCACACAGGAAGAGAGGGAACAGATTTCATGCTTTCCCGATGTTTCTGTGTGGATGGGGGTCTTTACTTAAGACTTTTTTCAGATTTATCTGTCTTGGTGGGAACGTTTGTCTGACTGTTTACACTTTTGACTTGACTGACTGAGAATTCTGGAGAGGAGCAGCATTCAAGCCACATTCATCCTGCTGGAGAAACTCCTGATTCAACCAAACCAAAGATCTCTTTTCTTTCCTTCTTTTTTTCTCAGCAGAGATTCAGACGGAGGAGTCGAACTAACAAACTTTTGAATATTTATTGGGGACGTTTTGGAATCCACAACAGGGTTCCCTCCAAAGAAAACTCTTTCCTGAAACCGGGACAATAACAATGAAATACCAAAAATATTAAGACTAATGGTCTGTCTGTAGCTTTACTTCTTTTTTTCTTTTTGCAACAGTGATGCCAAAGGAGGGCGCGACCAAAGCAAACAGTGAGCAACGACTCGAACGTCTGAGGATGACGCTCGAGTTTTACATCACAAAATGAACATCATACAAAGAGTATGTACTGTAAAAAAACAAAACAAAAAACAGACAAAAAAAAGAAAGGACAAAGGAAACAAATTATATTTATCTTTTTCCTCATATCATGCTTCAGGCACTTTTGTTTTAAAATGTTTATAATTTAATATTAGAGATGATGAAGAAAAGAGGGAAATAGTGCAGAGATGATGGATGTGATTTCTTGAAATTTCTTTTTTCTTGATGAAATAATCATTTTTTTAAAAGGTTTCAATATGAAGTTGACAGCATGTGTTTAATTTCTTTTTCGTATGCTAAACATTTCTTAAGTTCATGGGTTGTTTTTTTTTTATCTCAGATGAGGCACAAACATGTTAACAAATTTTGGGTTTTGAAGAATAGTTTATCATGTTGTCTGGTAGAGTATATTTGCTACGCAATGCAAGTTTGAATCCACTCAGATCTCAGATGTGTAAATAGTCCTGTGTCATAACGATTCACTTTCTATTAAAACGACTGAGGGTAAAAAGCACATTTAATACCAGATGAACACCAAATAGGTTTTTGTGCCTGAGCGTTAAAAAAGCTTTAATAATGTTAATAATCTGAAAACTGTAGCTTCTCTTTCCAAAGACCGGCCGAGTGGATGTAACTCTGCTGTCCAAACCAAAACTCAAACAGATGTTTCACTGCAGGGAAACTATTTTATTTTTTATCACATGCGTGTCTCAGAGAGGTCAGGAGCACCTTTAGACCTCACACAGGCCTGGAGAAATTGGAAAAATGTTTATTCCCCAACCAGTTGGTGAAGGCTGATGACAGAATCATCGCTAAAGTCACACAGGCCTACAAACCAGTGAGAATCCACCTGGAAACCACAGGTTTCCAGAGAAAAACCCCACACTGGTTGGTGGACATTGCTACACCAAACACGTCCTTGGGATTCCTCTGACCTCTATCAGGTTACTGCTCTCAGCTGTAAATTGTGCAGAAAACCAAAAGGTGTGATGCAAACCAGAAACTAGTAAAAAAACCATGAAATTAGTGCTGACACGGCATATTTCCAAAGGTGAAAACTGTTATTTTTGCAGGTGAATGGTTCTATTTCTTTCACTATTGATTGGCAACTGTTTTTACAGACACATCTTCTGTGCAAACTGCAGGCAACAGAAGCAACCTGCTAGTGACCAAAGCAATGAGGAGGATTTGGTGCAGCACCCTGTTAGCATCCAACTTCACCTAGCAACTGGCAGCCTCCAGCCTCTGCAATAAAGATAATAAATCCAGATGTTTGGGCAGTCGAGCATCTGGACAGAGGTGCCCCTCAAACTCTTACAGACTCGTTTGTGTTCTTAAAAGTAAAACAGTTTTGCACCTGAGAGAAATATCTCTTTACTCAGAACGCAGCTTGATCCAACGATGTATATAGAAAGATGCAAACTGTGGATCAGTTGGGACTAAAGTGAAACTTTGACCAAACTCACTTCTTGTTCAGAATCCAGAAGCCGGACTTTAACACTATAACCTGAGAAAAATGTAGCTCCAACAGATGTTTCTAATTAAATAGGTAAGTATTCTAATAATAATTTAGGCAATATCAAGATTTACCTTCTGTGTTCTAAGTCCTACTTCTGACATTTTCAGTGTTAAACTCTGATGATGACCTGAACAGAAAGTGAAACTTACTTGGGGCCTCTGATGATGATGATGATGATGATAATCATTTGCTCTGTAATGTCAAACAGAAAGTCTCCAATTTCAGCTCAATCTTGTTTGCATGATTCCCTCAGCTCCCCTCCCTCCTCCCTTTCCCATTTTTTAAAAAGATTGACAAAATGAGATCAAATAGCAAAAAGACGTTGTTCCAGAGGAAAATAAAGCTGACATCCACTTTTGATTCTTACCCATGATGCTCTCTGTGATCTTATTGTCTTACATTGTTTGCTGAAATCACCTGAACTACATTAACTTTCTGGGGATGACAGAAAAATGTAACCACTTTTATGTCCACGGCAATTTGTTGAGCTTGAAATTTGTCTTGTTTACAACAAAAATTGACAGCGCTTTCATCTCTGCACAGAAAATATTACTACTGTGAGCCGACTTGGCTTAAGGCTCTTTCCAGAAGTGAGTCTCTCCAAATGTCCTGTTATAGAGCAGAAATAACTGGTCTGGTACAAAAATGATTTTAGCCTCTTGTAACATCATCGTTATAGAATTTCTTTGTTGTCTTTTTTATAACTCATCCATCTGGATTTATTGCTGCTACATTATATTTACAGATATATATGATTTACTTGTGAAGGAGTCCAAAAAGTTTGTCCTTGATGGGGAAAATTCTCTTTTCCATTAATTAAATTTAAATTATGTTTATGAAAGTAGCTTTAGCAATGTAAAAAAAAATGACTGAAGGTGTTATTAGCTTGCTATCATTAGCTGAAAAGTTTTTTACTGTATCTAACAAATATGATCACGTATGGCTCCCAAAAACGGCATGATCAGTGGTCATGATGGTAACATTGAACCTTCAAAATGTATCTAGAAAGAAAAGGGTTACATCACGAAGACCCCAGCCATCTTTTATATACAGTCTTTGGTGTTTACCCTTCATGTATTGGTGCTGTCAGTTGTTACTGTCAAACCTTTAAGTGGTCACAGAGGTGCTGATCAGACGAGAATCGGATATTAATCAGATTAAAATGATCCCTGTTCCCAAATTCCATTTTTAAATAATTTCTGAAGTTTTTCACCTTCACACGGCTTAAATATTTTATCTTCTTGTCACACAGGATGGTCCATCCCTCAATCACCAGCTGCCTCTACTTACTGCTAATAATGTGTGACACACACAGCCCTGCCTTGACCTCCTCTCTGTCAGTCTGCAAGCTGCATTTTCAAACTTTCCAGTCTGATTTCTGAAATTATTCCTGTGAGGATTCAACAAAATTTTACCAAAACAAACACAAGGCGAGCCTTCAGACATCACTCACAGGGATTTTATTTTCACCGTGGGAAACTGATCCAAACTCTGAAGCCAAACAAATGATCCCACAACGAGAAGTTTGAGGAGTTCTTTTCCCCCCACTTTCTAAATGTCTGACAGACACATGAGTGAGTCAAGATTAGATTACACGTAATGAGATTATGGCAGCGATAGTTTTAATTAGAAGCAGTTAGTGTGAAGGAAGAAAAACAAACGTATAGAAACTGCTGACTGAGAGACGAGAGAGAGGAGGAAAACTGTTCAGTTTCATTTGTTTGAACAAGTGAAAAATGAACAAAGACATTAAATTCCCAGGAAGAGGAAAAAAAGAGAAGAATGCCTGATTTATGACCTCAGCCTAAATAATTTAAAACATCCCCAGCTGAAAGAGAATCCAGATTATGCAATGAGGAAAATCAGAAAAAAGGAAAATTGCACACTAATTATAGCAATCGCTCATTTGGAAATGAGTTGAAATGAAGGGAAAAAAGTTGTTAATGTACAACAGGATGTAAATTAGACTATAAACAGAGTACTTGTAATAGAAATCAGGTTACTGTGACCCAAGAACAACTTAATGAGCAATAATGAAACTTTACTATTACAAGCTTTGCTTAACATCAAAGGAGGTAATAATATTAAACTTTTTTTTATTATAAAATGATAATAAACAAAAAATGTAACAAATGGAGAGAAAACTACCAAAAAACAACACTGAAGAAAATAAAAACACTAAACTACAAAACGGGATCGAAGCATTGCAGGTTTAGGCATCACAGCCTTCAGGGCTGGAAAACCAAAGGTGCTCTAACGGGGGCTTAGACTCCCAAAGTGAGTCCATCTCCACAGACCCCTGTCATAAATGTCCAGTTTTAAGTTTAGGGTCGTGTCCTCTTTGACAGGCAGGTGGATGCTGAGACATGTAGCTGCAGCTGCTAGCGCTTCGTGTTTGCTAAGTCAGTGACTGAATCAGACTTTTAAACCAGGTTTGTGCTGTTGATTCATTTTGGAGTATTTTTAATGCAATCAAATGACAATCTGGTTTGCTTTGTGACTCATTTTACTACTAACCCATTCTCTTGAGGTCCCATCACAGCATTTTGATCGGGTTGAGGTCTGGCCCACTGAACAACTTGATTCTTTTTATTTTCAGTCATTTTGTAGATTTCTGTGCTTAACTGTAACGGGTAATGTCCTGTTGCTTGACCCATTGTCAGCCAAGCTTCATTTGTTAGAAATGGCATTCTCTAAAACAGTGGTCCCCAACCCCCTTGGTACCAGGCCGCGAGAGTTTAGGCTCAGGTGTGAAATGTATTGTTTTCAGGGTACAAACTGTACTTGTTCAGCATTTTAAGATTTTTTTTAAATGTAAAACTAAAAATTACATTCACTGAACTAAATGTCCAAATTTGAGCTGACACCCTGGATACCGAGAAGTCAAACATTAATCAATCGTCAATCAGGTCAAACACTAAAAGTAACTGTTCATTCATGAATAAGTAAAGTTGCAAATTCAGTTTCAGAGCTTGCACATACTGGTGGATTAACAGAAACATGATAATAACGACAGTATGGTTAATGGGAACTAAAACACACACTTTAGAACAAACACTGTGGGTCAGCTCGGTTGTACTCCATAGTGGCAGATACAAGAGAAGAAGACTTCAGAGAATGGGGTTTCCCCCACCGTGTGTGTGTGTGTGTAATGGGTGTAATGGTTATAATGCTTTGCTTTGAGTGGAATTTCCTGTTCGGAAGACTGGGAGCATATTAAGCAGAGTAGAGGTTGCACTTTCAAAACCAATTAGACATCAAGCTTTGGAGGTTTTTTTTCTCAAGTTTTAATTGGAAACATGTTGGAGGAGAAAGTTTCACTGTGAGAAAATCTGTCTGCTGGTAACCCGACCACAGCTTCAGATATATCACATGCAAGAGTCCGTTTGTGCACGGCAGCCACGACATTAAACACACTGTCAGGTGACGCTGATGAGATTTATCTCAGCACAGAGCAATGTTCTGCTCAAAAGACGATCAGCAACCTTCAAGGCTGGAAATGTCCCCCAAACTGCAGTTCCTCTAATGGCCACGAGAGGCTGACTGCAAAAGTGAGACGATCCCCATTGACTCTAATGTTAAAATGTTAAAATGCACAGCATGAATAAACTTGTGTGCAAGACAGATTTGACTCTTGCTGAAGAAATTTGAGATGTTGACAGGTAACCAGCAAGAATCAAGGCTCTACTCTGGGCCTCCTCCTGATGGGACATGTCCCGAACACCTCATCCAGGAGGTCAGGTGACCAAAGCATCTCGACTAGCTCCTTTCAGTGCGGTGGAGAGGTGGTTATATGCCTCCTGAATGATCCTTCTCCATCTGACAGGATGGAGGAGGATCCTGACAGGAGGATCTTTGGATGAAGATCATTTCCCCTACTGGTCGTTTGTATCTACAGTCTCCATCATTCTTTTGGTCACTACCCAGAGCGCACGATGATAAGTGAGGGTAGGGACATATATTGACTATTGACTTTTCCCAGAACAAAATAAATTTGAATCGTCTGTACGAAAGAAATAAGAGTAAATTACTGTTACTAATTATTACATATTAAATGTTATTTGATAGAGACAATGCAATGCAGTGCAATAAAAGTGGTATGTTGCACAGATTGTATAGCTATTCGTAATTTCCAACCCTTGTGACTAGTTGGGCTTTTATATCCACAATATACAAAGATAAGAAATTACAATAAATATATGTTTACTTGGAAAGAAGATATACACGATAACAGAAAATATATAAAAGAAGATACAATAATTAAAACCATTCCTAAGAATATTAAATGATAAAATTATAGTATCATTACTTTAAATGGCCTTTGACTATTAACTATTGACTGTATCATTAATTCTCTGGTGTCTGTTCCATGTTGCTTTTCATCCATATGCGAGCTATAGCTCCAATCCTGTTCTTCACAAGTTTCTTGAATACTCTAAAATCTGTTGTATCAAAGACTTTCTGTAAGTCTCTACAGTAGCAGCGGAACATTTTAAAAATGACCCGCTGACATCAGTGAATGGCTTTCGAGACTTTCCAATATCCAACATCTGGCAAAAACGGAATCACAATATTTGAAGGTTGACCATTCAACTAGCAGCAGCTATAACACAGTCCTACTTTTCTTATACCCCTAACCCTATATTTTGAAGGAAGACTAAATGGACTTTTAGGAGCAAAAGTGTAAGGTGCATTTGTTTTGTTGCATTTCCACTGACACTTTTCTTTGCTGGCTGTTTGCAAAGGCAGGACAATTTAGTAAAACCAAAAATGACAGGTTCTGATTGCCTAGATTTTAGAGTTCAGGTTATTGATTGGATTCAGGTTGTCACTGATGACGTGAACATTCTGGCTTAAAAAAAGGAAGAAAATAATTAAAGGCTGTATGTGAATCTCATTTCATCTGTCCCACTCTTGCAAACACTGACTGCTTTTCGTTTATTTTGTTGCATTTTCTGTTTTCAAAACATTTTTCTTTCAGTCTTCTGTCCGTATGTTTTGATTTTAAAACCCTATTTTATTTCCATTTTGGTTGTACTTGCTCCAAATTTTTAGACACAAAAAGACAACTGGAAACAACCGCCATCCTTTGAAAGAGACTTGAAGGAGTTGGATCATCCTTTCCATTGTTTCAGTTCAAAGTCCTCTTGTTTCAATTGTCTCATTGGGTGTAATTATGACATGATGATGTCTGATATGAAAAAAATCGAAAAGAGGAGATACAACTAGAGGTGCCAACTCAGTTTGTAAATAACATCACTTTTGCATCACAGCTGCTCCTGGCTTTCTTTGGAAACTTATCAAGTAAAAACATTTTTCAGAATAAAAACAGTGAGAGGGTTACTAACATCTGAGCATCATTTTACATCCTTGTTATGCAGCAAATTGAACTGAAGTTTTAAAAGCTGGAGGTAAAAACGCAGAAAGCCGACAAGACTTGAAAGGATTTCGCTTTAAACATCAACATTTTTTCACTTGACCTTTTCTTCACGTCTTCCTCTCGTCCTCGTCTGCACGGATGAGCTGGAACATCTGCTCACCGTGAGCACACACTAATGCATCTGCGTGTGTGAGAGAACATGTTCTACATGTTATAACACATGTCGTCTGTCTGCTCAGCGCAGTCCATCTTCAGCTCTGTTTCATTTCACTTTGGACCTAAAAGTGTTTTGCATTTTTAGGATTTACTCTTTTATATTTACTGCTTTAAAAAAAATAATTCTAACAGCTGTAATTAACAGAAACTTTGCAGAACTTACAGTTTAATAATCAATTGGATGGATTGTAGGAAATATTTTGAGAATTTAAAATATCCCGATGGCACATGGAAGTGTGCATCATAAATGACCTCACTCAGTTACTTGCGTCCTGTATTACTCGAGTACTAAAGCTCCAGTCCAATGAGCAACAGCAGTTATAGATTCATTTTTACATCATCTGTAATTCTTCCTCCTCATTTGGTTTAGAATAAAATCACAATCAGGACTTCAATGAAATATTCTCATATTTACATTTACTGGCGAACAGAGAAATGAATTTATTTAAAAGAAACTGTTTCAGGAGAATTTAACATTTTTAATGATGAGTAAACAAACTGATCTGCTCTCTAAAAAACACTAATGAAAGACACACAGCAGCTTTTCTCTCAAAATAATTTATTCCACACGTGCACACAGATCAGTCATCTCTGATCATTAAAAAATAAATTAGATCTCAGTGTTTGCAGGAGAGTTTCTGAGGCTACAGCGCCACCTGCTGTCAGACGGAAAAACTCCTCAACACTGCACACAGGCTCGTCAGAGTCTCTAATAACTTAAAAAGAACATTTACTCAGTAATGCTTCAGGCTCTCATGGATCACTCTGCTGGTTTCCTGTTTTTAGTAAAGAAACGTCCGATCTTGTTGATTTTAACAAGATCCAAAAATCAAAAGTTCGTTTTTATTATATTATAATTTATTCTCTGCTTCCTAAGCAGCCATTATGTAAAAATGAGCATAATAACTTCAACAAAATAAATTTATCTGCATGGAGTGAAAAAAAAGGAAGTTTTCCTGATCCTCTGTTAAACTAAACCGAATATCCTTTTCAGATATTCACAAAACATGAAATAAAGGAAGAAATCGAACAATTAACTAATCATCGTTTGAGTCTGTGGTGCGTTCACTGACACAACAAATGAAGGACGAGTCTATTTACACAGTTAATACACTAACAGACACTCAGTGAATGTTGCAGTGTCCTTGAACGTTATGCATTTGTCTTTTTAAAGGTAAAACACTGAAAATCAGCAGGATGATGCTTTAAAAGCAAAACTCTGAGTTTTTATACAACACTCACTCGTTCACAGATAAACACAGATTTTAAATAGAGGTTGATTTATGTAACAGACGCTGTCGAAGCTTCAGGACTCCGGGAGAGTTCATCTACCATCATGCGCTTGAGTTCTGTTTGGAGACAGATTTTGGCGCACATGAGAAAAAGATCTCATTCAGGTTCTAAGTAGCTATATTTTCTATCATATCTATTCTATTGGTGCATGTTCATAATGAGGTTGGTAAAATTTTTAAATAACGAGGTCAGTGCATGTACAAGTACTCTCTGTGGGCTGAAACCTCTGACTTCAGACTGCTCTGAATACTTAATATCACAGTTTTTTTTTTACTGCTTGCTCTGTATGATGTCACAGAGAGGGGGTATCCCTAATACAGTTATCTCAGACACAGAAGCCATAGAGGCTACATGCTGTTCATCTTTGCGTTAAAGTGAAAGCCAATCGTAGGAAAGCTGCCTTTTTCCATATAGACGCTGCTGATATCGAACTTTACACACTGCATTACATTAAACTCCATGATTAAGGTACATGTGACATATCACTGCCAGCACAGGAGGCTCAAGGCCTTGTTTAAAAAATAAAAATACTTACAGAGAGCGCAATAATTCAATAATATGCTGCATTTACTTTAAAAATGTCCCCGCTGCTCGGTAATTGTCTTAAAAGGACCATTGTGCACGTCTCATTGCTTTATGTGATAAATACAGAGGGAAACTGTTTTACATTTAATCAAAATGTAACACAGCACAGATCTGCACGAATGCACAAAGGTCTAGGTTAACATTAATTATTTATATGTTATACACAAATACCATAATAATGAAAAATTTTATGCCTGATTGTGCAGCACAGAGGAAAGATGTTTATTCAGCAGTCGTGATCTGCTGAATAAACATCTTTCAGACTGATGTGGTCTGTGGTCGGTTGGAGCCCTCAGGCTCTGCTTCGCCCGTGTGTGTCTGAAAGTGAGGGTGGTCCTGAAAGGGGAGGAGCTAAAACAGCGCGTTTCAGATGAGCCGGGGGGATGCAGATTACAGGGATTACTTTGAACTGTAAATCATGAAAAGCTGTTGTAGTATTTTCCAAAAATAAAAATATAAGCTGGATATTATCAGAAAGGGTCCATTTAAATTTTACCCAATTACAACAAACGTGTTGCCTGTTTGTTTTCTTTCTGAAGAATTACAAAGATGTGATCAAATCGGACTCAGGTTTCGAACTGAATTCAAACAGGTAGCCGATTTACCTGCAGCCTCAGGTGTGACTCAGACTCTGATTGGACGGCTGCAGCAGCGGTCAGAGCTTCCCTCTGTCCGTCATGGCTTCCTGTATCTGTCTGTTGAGCTCGGCGATGATTCGGTCTTCGTGGGTATAAACTCCAGTCCTTAGCAACGCGTCTCTCTCTTCCAACAGGCGGCTCAGGTGCTCCTCGGCGCTCTCGCTCAGAGCCAGACCGGGGGCGGGGTCAAGCACAGAGGGGGTGGGGCCTAATCTGTCATCTTGCTGTTTTAACCTGTTGAAGAAAACAAAATGCCTTACAGGAGTCTGTACTGTGAAGCAGGGTTTGGGGCAATATACTTTCAGGTTCAACGCTCAGATTTTATTATTACAAATGAGGTATGTTGCCATGGTAACTTATGCTGCAGATTTGCAGAACTTTTATGTTCAAGACGAGAAAAAGCTACTGCCAAAGGATGCATCAGTCCTCTGGAAAGTAGCGTAAATAAGAAACTGAATTTTATTCATTCATGTTTTAGGTGCAACTTTATTTTTTTTTCCTGTTGGCTGTAATTTAAAAAAGTAATTGCTCAACGCTGTTTGCTGGCTTATAGTGAATTTTGTCTACAGAGGCATTTCCAGTCTTAACCGTGCAGACAGCTTTACTCCTGCCATTCTCTATGATGTTTCAACTGTTTCGGGTGAGCGTGCTCACAGCTAGATTGGGAAACTCTGGGTTGGTCGAGCTGATTTTTGCGACCACTTTGCGGTTGCTGAGGTTGGGATAAGTGCAGCCACGTAACAGAAAGACACCCCGAGTCTGTTGAACTTGATCATCACCATCACCTGTTGAGCTCGTTCCTGATGCTGTCCAGCTCCTGTCGGTCCTGTCGGACCGCCTCCTTCTCCTCCGTTGCTAGGTAACGCAGCCTCATGGCTTCGAGCTCAGCCTGTTGTTTCTTCAGACGCGTCATGGCGTTTTCCTGCTCCCGCTGCAAAAAACAAAACAAGAGAAACTATGAAGCTGTGAATGTTCGTTAAATGTGAGCAGAATCAGGTTCTCTTTCACCTCACGTAACCTCAAGATCTTCACTGTGACTTCCAACACGTTTGACTTGAACCTTGGCATTCAAGCACCGGTCAACTGATCAGATCTGAACTGAGAATATTTGAAAATAAACCTCTGACCCGTGCGCTGAAATGTGTGAGTTCAGATGCCAAGAAAGTGTTTTTCCAAATTGCACACAGAGCACTGTGGTGATAAATTTGTCTGGTTTCACATTTTCATAGAGCTGGCCTGAGAAAAATGCCGCAGGGCTTCGAGAGAATTCACACGGAGACCAACAGCAACGCGGTGAGAACTCAAAGGAAACTTAATAAAAAATGTCCAAAAGCCGTATTTCTCTCAGCTGCTCGGGCCTCCAGCTCAGAGTTCCCAAAACCGTCCTGAACAGCAATCTGAGCCGAGTCAGCTGGACGCTCATAAATCAACAAAACCGTCTGAAGGGAGAAAACAAATGTGGCGTTCCTTCAGACCTTTAATTATAAATGTAAAGAGTTATCATTTAAAGGCTGCAGGTTATACATCCAACAACCTGCAGAAAAAAAAAATCTGATATAAGAACATAAAAGATTGAAGGTGATGACATAACTCCAACATATGAACCTACTGTCTACGAGAAGGGATAAAAAGAGCATGTGCTGTGAAAACCTCGCGCTTTCAAACCGTATTTAAGACATAATTAAATGTAAAAAAAAGATCAAATAATCTAGATTAAAAAAGTACAAAGTCTTTTTTGGTCAATAAAATAATAAAATGGGAGAAAAATAATGCATACAAAAGCATAAAGTGATGTTACCAAAATATCTTTTTACTTTTAAATTAGAAAAATATTACATATTCAACACGAGACCGAGAGAAGCAGAAAAGCGCACTGGGAGAATTTTCTACTTTCAGTTTATTAAAAATGACCGAAAACGTTGAATAAATATGAAAACAGCTGCAGATGAATCATCTATTGGCTAATCATTGCAGCTCACGTTTTATGTAGTGATTGGAGAAAAC
>NW_005187439.1:3507359-3513934 GCF_000239375.1 Pundamilia nyererei | reverse complement strand
CTGTGACATTCTTCTCATGTCTAATGTTTTGCTTGCAAAGTTGCATTTGCAAAATCTAAACAAATAATTTATTTCATTATAAAAGACAGAAAAAGCTGAATATTTGGCACATTGTTTTTAAAATTATTTAAAGAACTGAAATATTGAAGGGATTGCATAAAACACAGAGGCAAGCTGACCAGCAGCTTCATTAACATTAACAGAATGTGAGACCAAAATATTCCGGAATTTCTTAAAGTAGAAACATTTTGTCTGAAAAACAGTCCAAAATATTTAATCTGTCATATGTCAGGATCAAGATTGGCAGCACTTAATATCAAACTATTACATGTTTTACTAACAGGTAAACAATTAATCAAATCAACCAATTGGGTTTTAGGTTTTTAGGGTTACTTGCAGGATGAAGTTTGTCTGGGCTTTAGCACAAAGGTTTTAAGTCACTTGGCCACTGGTTTTGGTTTATGGCAGCTTTATGCGGTAACCTGTTTCTTTTATTCATGCTGTGCTGAAGATCTGGAGGTTATCCACTGTTCTATCTGACAAACAGACCAAAATATTTAATATCTGATGGCTGAACAGCAAACAAACAGTAGGAAGTTATGACAATCAACACTTTGGGGTTTTTTTTGTTTTTGTTTTTTTTGGGGGGGCTTCTTATTTCTTATCATGAAAAAACTGAGATGCTCTCTTTAACAGCTTAAACTAAAAATTATGTTGATTTATTAGGCAACTGATTTTTTAAAATATTTTTAAATAAATGATTTTCACAGGGGAGCTTAATGTTCTTGCTGCACCTCCCTGTTCTCTCTGGGTATGACAGCTGCCTTCCACTATCCACAGATCGGCACATTTGATTAATCACTGATTCAAAATTGACTGTAGGCATGAACGTGAACCAGAATGTTTCTCTGTGTTCGGCCTACGAAGGGCCGGCAATCTGTCCAGAGTTTACCCTGCATCTCTGACCAAGCTTGCCAAAATGAGCTGGGACAGGCTCCAGCTCACTGCAACCCTGAATCAGATCAGCTGTTCAGACAACAGATGGATCAAAGGTCTATGAAAACAGTGAAAGCTGTTTTGTCTAACTTCCAAAATATTAAATTTATCATAATTAAAAGGCAAATAAAAGCAGCAAATGTTGACAATTAAGTTAATTCTCCCTAAAGCGAATGGCAGTGTGTGGTTACGTGATGGTTAAGCACTTTGTTTTTCATGCACTCAAACGATGAACTCTTTTGTTTTTCCCCAGCAGAAAGAGTTTCACTGGAGTCTGTTTTGATTTTTCTGTTTTGAAATCGGACGACAGTTTACATTTTTAGAGAACAAAATCCAAAAGTCTTTAAATTTACAGAAATGAGGCCCCAAAAGCGGAAAGTTCAGAGGAATTGTAAAATGGGAACAAAAGCTTGACGGTTAATATGTAATCATGTATCAAAATAATGGACAATAACTTTCCATTGATGAGCTAATGGATTTACTGACTAACTGCAGCTTTATTTTCTTAGTATCCATTAGTTACAGTGCAGATTGACCATGATCTCATGGAGAAGGCGCACCAAAGGTCGAAGGCGATCCTCTAAATTTAACCACTAAAAGCAGTTGTTAAAATATCTTTAATAGGCTGAGCAACATTACCATCCCATACTCAGCTGACGGCGCAATAATGAGGAAGAGTGCGAGCAGCAGAGCGCAGGCAGTGGGGAGGTGATCGGAGAGGCTGGAATCTGTCTGTGCGCTCGGCTGATAGAGAGCAGATCGAGCAGCCGGCTCATTCTGGATGGGAAAACCAACATTTTCACATTACACACACACAGAAAGCTTCCACTTTCACACGGCTGATCGCCTCCTCACAGAAAAAAAACACCATCTCTCTCTCTCACACACACACACACACACACACACACACACACACACACACACACACACACACGTGTGTTGACACAGGCTCAGCTCTCTGTGGACCATTAACAGTCTGTATTACAGGCCGTTTTAGGGCTAATTACTAGAAAAACAAACAGGCTAAACATTTTCTCTAGTGCCCACTGCCAAGGACAACCTGAGGCCGAGTCCTGAAACAATCAGAGGACGAGGTGATACCGAGGCCTCAACTGGGGGGGTAGGAGGAACGGGGGGCACAGAGAAAAGTAGCTAAAAGTCAGGACTCTGAAGCAGATATTACACAGTTAGGCTCTGAATCACAGCTGACAGCATCAAAATAACCACATGGACAGTTCTAACAAAATGTGGTCACCTACCCGAGAAGTGTATTTGACAGGACAGACATAGTTCTGGATGAAGGGGGACCAGTGGCCACGGATTGTAAACTAAATATAAGGCAACACAATTAATCTAATTTTGGCTTCCACCAATTATGAAAACAAAATAATCTGTATAAAATTATTCCGTTGGTTCCTTTTTCTGTTCAGCTCCCTTTAGAGGTTGCCACAGCAGATCATCTCCCTTCATCTCGCCCTATCCTTAGCACCCAACCCTATCACAACAACTATCATGTCCTCCTTCATGACATCCATGAACTTCTCTGTGGTCTTCCTTTTTTCCTCCAACCTGGCAGAGCCATCTTCAACACTCTTTCCCCAATATATCCACCATCCCTCCTGTGCACATGTCCAAACCATCTCAAACATGCCCCTCAAACCTCAACCTGAGCTGTCCCTCTGATATTCTAATCTTGTCCCTTCGGGTCACTCCCAGTGAAAAGCATCTTCAACTTCTCCCACCTCCAGCTCGACTTCCTGTCGTTCATGCATCATAGCAGGTCTCGCTACCATCTTGTAAACCTTCCTGTTCACTCTGCTGTCCTGATGTCTTGTTGATTTGATCCGTCCATCTATCTTTCTGTTATACTCATTTCTAACCCTGTTCATCCTGCTCACTCCGAATGAAAATCTTAGCATCAGCTGAGGTAACCAAAGGAGGAACTTCACTTAACAAAACCCATGTAGAAGAAAGCTCAAGGTATGCTTTGACTCTAGGGGCAAATGCCAATTTTTGGAAGTTTTTGGTATTGTTCATTAAATTAAAAAAAGAAATAAAAAAAGCTTCGGTCACCAAAAGCGATTAAATTAACGAAATTAATCTCAGCCTCTACTCAGAAGTGTCATCTCTTTGCAGATAAGATAAAATCCACAATCATGCAGCGATAATATTTATATTTCTCCATGAATATGCAAGCGTCCAAGTGGACTTCACCCTGCTCTTCAAGTTTTTTTTGTGACTGGTCATTTATCTATGATCCATCAACTACGACCTTCAGGTGCATTTAATAAAATATAATAGGCACAACTGCTTGTCCGTGGTGTATAAACACAACCTTACTGCTCAAGCACAGACCTCCCTCTCCCCGGCCACCTCCTGCAGCTTGTCCGGGGGAACACCAAGGCGTTCCCAGGCCAGCCGAGAGTTGTAATCTCTGCAGCGTGTCCCGAGTCTGCCCTGAGGCCTCCTCCTGGGGCCTTTTTACGTCCTTTGATGTAATCGAGAGACTACGAGCATCTTGTGTAGAGCATCTAGCATGTGAAGCCCACTGGTGTGGTTCAAATCACAAAAAGTCAAACAATCAAAAATCACGACAGAAAGAAAGTTGGACTTGGAATTTCCAGTTTTATAGACGTTGTATTGGCCTATTTTTCATTTTTCAACATTAGTGGTACCGCTGTATCGAAATCTCTGAATATATAGCTGTGTCTATTATATCAGACTGTTTGAATAAAAGAGCATCCATCTTAAGTTCCTGATTCCTGAAACACATTCAAATGAAATGTTTAAACAGACCGAAAATAAACTGAGATAAAATTATATCCACGACCACTGTGAACCACAACACAACATTCAGCCTTCACTGCTCCTTTATCAACGGCTGTGAGCCTGGAGATGAAGACCAGGCTGGATGCTGGTTTCTGGGATGGATGCTCTGAGAATGACTTCTCCTCCCCCGCTGTCTGACCCTCCATTACTTGCCTGTACTGTCAGAAGTCTTGAGCAGCTGGGTGGGGGATGCCTCGTACAAACACTTTCATCCCATCGCTTACATGTGGACACACTTTTCTATAATCACATGAAGTTTTCTGAGCAGCTCGCCACCTGTGGGAGTTCAGGAGGAGTTTTTCACCAGCGCTCTGTGAGCTTGTTTAGAGACATGACGGATAAAACACGAAGGAAATGAGGATGATTAGAGATAAACGAGGGTTCCTAGCTTCATATACAGAATCTCTGGTTTCCATAAGAAGCTGGGTGAGCTTCACACACGAGGGCAGTTTTGTAAATCACTTAACCCACATTTTGGCCGTCTGGAGAAAAACAAAGTGGAGTTTAAGTAATAAGGACTCACAGATGTTTTTAGAAAATGTGCAACTTACATTGTTTGAGTAAAGCGCTATACAAATACAGGCCATTTACCATTTCCTCACATGAAAAAAAAATATATATCAGCAAGTTTTATTTATTCAAGAAGTAGACTGATGAGAAATTTGCCAATTTTAGGAAATAAAACTGGAATAAAATGTTTTTGAATATAGAGACGGATCAACAAGTTTTCAGAATTGAAGTCATCAATTTCATCTTGAGAACTCTTACCATCATACTGATATAATTATTAAGTCAATATCACAACCAGCAGCCTAAATAGTGTAATGTTTACAGGCTTTTCAACCTCACTAATTAAATGTAGCACTGAGCAGATGAGATCTTTGCAACAGAGGGTTAAACATCCCAGCTCTGTTATATCTGCTGTGTTTGAAGGGTTAAGGTCCATATGTTCAGGCTGCAGGGACATGCAGAGTGGAGGTTTAAGACCAATAAGCAGGAGATAAAAGCTGCAGGAGCAGAGTTGAAGAATGCCGTCCGTCTATAATGGAGACCGAAACATTTAACATTAAGCACTGGGTTTGTATTCACTCTTTGAAGTGAAGTTTCAATGTATTAGTAGCACTGAAATATCGGAGTTGCGATACCTAGTTAAAGCTGAAGTTCTTATTTGTTCAATCTTTAACACAAGCAGCGACACACAAAATAAACGATTTAAAAATAAATTATGGGACCAAAAGCTCAATAATCTGACCAAAATCAGCTTTCAAATTTACAATGTTTCACGTTGGTTGTTTGCATATTATAACTTCAGTCACCACAGTGAGCTGTAGAAAGAACGGCAAAGTGACAACATGCAGACGAGTGTGTAAAGCTGTGATCGGGCTTTTTGTAAGACCAACTCTGAACCATGTCAATCACTAAAAACTGCAGTTCTGCCCAACATATTAGTCGTTCACCTAAACTGTGATGTCAACACAGGCCTAAGCTTAAAACTCACTGCAGTAAAGACCAGAAATAAAAATCAAGCCCATCAGTGTTGTTGTAGAGCAAGAAGTCAAAGCGGCAAACAAAGTGATCGTGAAGGGTTTTCAAATGATCTGAGAAAGTCATCTTTTCCAACTGTCACCTGGGAATCTCTGTGTTACTGCATGGAAATAAAAGTGAAAAGCAGTTAGAGACTAAACTGCTTGTGCACCCATGTCTTCTCAACCCTGCCTCAAGCATGCCTGGTGCCAGAAGGCAAATACAGAGCGCTAGTCTATTCCTGGGGCAAAACCAGGCTCACTTAACTTTAAACAGCAATGTTTTCCTGGACTTAACCAAACTAAGCCTATCTGAGTGGAAATGCAAGAAAACGACAAGAGAAAAAACAAAAATGATCAAAATCAGCCTCAGCTTTATAATAACCATCCAGAAAATGCTCTACAAACCAATTTTCACTGTTAATATCAACCAGCTTCCTAACAGCTTACTCCATTGCAGAGTTGTGGTGGGGGGGCTGGACCGAAGCCTAGCTCAGCTGTTGCAGGGCGAGAGGCAACTGAAGTTTAATTAACGGTCAATTTACCATTTATTAACAATGGTTATAGTAGAGTGTTTCCCATTTTTCATTGTTCGACACATTCTTTTGGCTCCATTTGAGGTTTCTGTTCCTGAGAAATAACTGATGTTCATTACCAGCTCTCTGACCGACAAGTGGTCAAAAACGTCATTTCTATTCCAACTGTTTGCAATTTGTGTTAAATTCACGTTCCCAGTGGAGCTGCTTGGCTCTTTATATTAAACTTCTATGAACTACCACTGTTTGCCTTTCCTGCTTTGCTTATGTGTTTTCAGCCGCGTGCTTACTTCCAGATGGACTGAAAACCATCCAGCAAAGCAACTGTGTGGAAAAAATTTGAAAATTCATCATGTGTAGAGTATTATTCCTTAAAATCTCTCAGTACTGATCAAACCCTTTGACCCTCGCTGTCTGGGACAGCACCCCTCACCCTGGGACTCCATAATATTTCAGGAATGACCAGTGGGAACCATCAGAGTGTCCACTGAGACCAGTAACACTGAAATACCCTCAGACAACATGTTACATCTGCTGTTTGACAGACAGTTTTATACAAACACACTCACGGCGTCATGAGAGAGGACACTTTTAGTCTGGATAGCCCCGAGGGGAGCTGAACTCAGCAGCAAGATCACATGACCAATGAAACCAAGACATGATGGAGGTTAACTGGTCCAAGCAGAGAATG
>NW_005187439.1:3498344-3507152 GCF_000239375.1 Pundamilia nyererei | reverse complement strand
ATCACATGACCAATGAAACCAAGACATGATGGAGGTTAACTGGTCCAAGCAGAGAATGATCAGTATGGACCTTCAACAACCTGTTATAAAACTTTAACCCCCGGCAGACTCTTTCCCATGGAAAAGGATTGCATTTTTCTACGTGGTAAGATAAAAAGCATTTGCAGGTATGTGGGCACATGGAAGATGCTGCACTTAAAATCAATAAAATAACAAATACTCTGTGGCAATCAGTGAAGTATTGAGCTCCTAATCGTGATGACCAACTCCAACTCTACTGCTACATCTTCAAAAGTTCCAGAAGAGTGAAGAATGTTATCTTGTGTGACAGAAGTTTGTGCATCGCCAAATTGTAATCTAAGTAATTCTACCCTGTATATGTATACCCTATAATGCTACCCTGTGTTCTTCTTGTGGTCCACAATATTTTGAATGAAACACTAATCCATAAACTTTTTTTCCCCACTTATCTAACTCAGGGTGGTTGGGGGTCAGAACGCGTCTCTGGTATCATAGGGCGAAGGGTTGAGTACACCCTGTAAAGGTCCCCAGGCTAACACAGAGAGACAGACAACCATTCACGCTTACAGCCAATTTAGAATCACCTAGCACACATCTTTTTGGATTGTAGGAGTATCTGGAGAGAACGCGCAATCTCCACATGTAATGTACTAAAAACTGCACTACTGAGTACATTATGTGCACTTTTATATAAGTAGATTTACATTACTGCAAAACTGATACACAACAGACTGTATGATTATAGATAAAACTGCTGAAATATTTCAGAACGTATGCTTCCGTTTAACCTTTAATTTTTCTTTTTACCTGGATCTTTCTCAACTTCAATTGATGTCTCTTTATCACAATACACTGATGTTTTGACAAAAAGTCATAGTGGGCATTTCTTTATATTCTGTTTATAGTTTCAATTAATTTTCCAAGGTTTTACATCATTTTAAGCTCACAAAAGAACAAAAAGTACCTTATTATTATTATTATTATTATTGTTAATAAATAATTGTATATATTCAATTATTTACTTGAATTCTAAAAATATAAGATTCATGGTTTTTAAAATGGCCATCTGCAAATTCCAGCAACGGCCTCAGTAGCAGTTCAAATGTGAGCGGTACCCAAAGCTAGAAACAATAGATTCTTCGGGGGGAAAAAACCTGCTAAAACGTGAAGCAAAATGTACTTGAGTGGCCTAGAAATGCTGAAATAAAAAAGGCATTAAAAATAACCCACTTTTGCATAATTTGCCCATCAGATGCAGGCAGGTGGTTTTAATGTTGTGGCTTATGATTATATTTGACTTCTATGGTGGACTTCAGTTCACATCAGAACAGCAACAGCCCCTTTTCTTTCCTCCATAAACTTGGATTTTGTATCAAAGCCTTTGTTACTGCTGGATCTGCTGAAATAAACTGGCCAAGAAGTCTTTGCTTCTTTCTTTTCAAGAAAATGACCAAGTGTAATTCTCTGTCCCACAATGTGGTAGCTTCTAAAAATACCACATTTAGCTTCTCGTCCCAAAACTTTAATCTCTTTGTGCCCTAGTATTTTTTCTTTGAAAAGACCAACTTAAGCTCCTTGTCCCAATATTTTGAATTCAAAAAGGCAGGGGCCGACCCTCTGATCTAAAACCACAGTCCTGTGTGGGTATTAATTCTCCAGCCGCTTGCACCTCCTGGGTAGAAAAGCACATTATTCCTTGGACAAGAATTTTTATGATCTGACTTGAGCTAAACAGCACGCCATGCGAGGCGCTGAGAGGAGAGAATAAATAGGCGAGTAGAGGCCGAGAAAAACCAAACAAGCGGCGGCTTTAAAAACCGCGGCGCACCAAGACGGATGGTCGTGTAAACACAGGCCTGATATTTTATAAAAAGCGAGAGTGTGACATCTGAATAGTTAGCGCCTGACTAGCTTATTGCTCAACGCAAACCCAGGGAATGATTAATAGGTGGGGGGTGACACTCAGAGCTGAACCCCCTTAGAGGTGCATAAATCACTCTGTGTTTTCTTTACAATGATGTGGCACTTAAGAGAGGGGAGGAAGGAGGGATGGGGAGGAAAAACCAAAAGAAAAAAAAGTGAGAACAAAGATGGGAAACGAAAAGGAAGGCGAACCAAAAGGAGGCAGACAGGAGGTACAAGGAAGGATACGTGAGGCAGACGAAGAAAATTAAGAAAAGAAAGGAGAACTAAAATGAGGAAGAAGTTTGAACGTGATAATTAGTGAAGACACAAGAGAAGGAGAAACTGTCAAACAAGAAGAAAAAAGGAGACAGGAGGAAACAAAAGAGGCGAGGCTGCTGTAAAAAGGAAAAATGAAAGAGAGACGGAGAGCGAGGGGGAGGAAAAATGTCCGTCCAGTTTTCCAGCTGGTTAATGTCGGTAACAGTTATTAGTTTGTCAGATAAGGTCTGTGCGTCTGCGTGTGTTTACTTTAGGCTTAGTCTGACTAAAGCCCCACTTAGTGCTGTGTGTGTGCACATAAACGTCTACCCTTGTGAGGACAAGTTTCAGTTGTAGGCCTGTGGAGTGATGATGTGCTCACTCACTTTGTGACAGACCTTCAAAGGGTTTGGTTTCAGGGTTTGGGTTGGTATTAGGTTTAGGCATTTAGTAGTTATATGTGAATCAGAGTCCTCACAAAGATAGGTGGATGAGTGTGTATGGGCTGTTAAGAACTGATGGCTGTCTACTTCAACTCTGCTAAATATTTGACTCCAATGTAAAAACACACTTCGTTCTCCTCCCGTTTTCTTTCTCCTTCAGACATACAAACACACACGTGTGTCTTTCCAAACTTGTGAGGACACAAAACCAATACAAATCCACTCTTAATCCTCAAACAGCATAGATATATACACTTTGATGCTTTTTGGGCCTCTGACCACAGAGTGTATACTGTAAAAGATGCATGTAGCAACGTGAAAGTGCCTTAAATCTTTTTAATGACCAGCAGAGAGCAACTCCTCTGTTTTCAAAGACTGCTTTCATGCCTTATTAAATACAACGTCATGGTCATGTTTTAAGTGATGGTCCCTATTAGAGTAGAGTAGAGCAGCAGCAGACGTCACTAACCAAAAGCTGAATTCCGGTTTTCTTTTTCCATCTTTTGCTGTTGATGCTTTCACGTAACTTCCCATGATGCACCAAACATTACTTCTCCACTCTTTGCACACCTTCAGCTTTTATCCAGTTTCTCTTGTAGTTTAAGTTCTGGCCTTTTTGTTTGTCATCTCTCTACGCTCCTTTATCCTCTCTTTTTACCCCCTAGCTGGTCATCGATGGTCACTCCCGCTCAATGAGACTGTTTCTATTGGAATTTCTTCCTGGGGTTCTCCGTCTAATATCTGGGGCTTTATTTAGGGTCCTAATGTTACAATGTAAAGTGCTTTGAGATTATGTTTAAGCTATGAACTTTAAACTATAGTGAATTACTTGACTTGGCGACTAACTGCAGGGTGATGAAATCTGTCGCAGCATTTGGACCAACACAGTGAATGGCAACCAAACATTCACTCTCACATTCACACCTACAGCTAATTTAGAATCACCAGTTAGTCTAAAAAGAACATGTTTAGATTGAGGAAATAAAAAGACAACACCAAAAAAGGTGACAGCAATATAAAGTCTACAGTAAGTTTTAAATTGCCTTAAAACTCAATCACACATCTACATGCTGCTGCATCCTCAGTATGATGTGACGTGTGTGGAGCTATGGTTGGTTTCCTCTGCTCACTCTATGTCTTTAAACAGAGCACTTACATGTCCTAACACTGTCAGCTCATCTCTAGCAGCAGATTTAAAAACCTGCAGCGCCCCTCACTGAAAAACTACAATTATCTGCTGTGAAATATGACCGCTGTCAAGACGGTCTGAGGTCAGCTCCTCTCACTCGCTTTGTTTTAATGGTAAAGTTTGGGTTTTGTTTTTGTCGGTTTCAGGTACTGCTGTCATCATTCTGTCCTGTTCTGTTGAGATTCTGGACTACTAGTCTTGTTTTCATCCATCTACTTACTGATGTCATTACATACTGGAATACTCTATGAATATCAACTTGGAATGTAATTAACATCTAGCTTCAGATGTTATTGCGCTTTTCTAAAAACAAAAATAAGTAACTGTAATTTGCTGAAAAATCCTTTTTATGTTTGGTTTGTTATGATTTTTTAAACACATTTACATACTTAACAGGGATAACCACTGGCCCATATTTTTATACTTAGACAACTAGTATGAACATACCTTTACAGCCCATACTAACATGCAAACATGCATTGTTAAGACTACCCATCCTTTAAATCTGTAACCCCGGTATAAAAGTTTAGCACTCTGCAGTAAACAGCTCCTATAAGAATCACATCCTTCTCTGGGTGAACCATACCTGTTTGAATCGAGCAAGCTCCTTTAAGGCACGCCCCCACTGCTGCTTGTAGTGTAGCTTGGATTTAGTGGCGGACTCCAGCTTCCTCTCCAGCTCCACCTGACAACGAAAAACACCTTTTGTGCTTTTTTCAATAGCATATTTATTGTGTTGCATTTTTTTGTTTTCATTTTTTGTTTATTTCTTTCAGTATTGCTTTATTTTTACTTATTTTAGAGTTATTATTGCAAAAATGTATTAATGTTATTTAACCCTTTTAGCTTAAAAAGGTTATAGAGCACTGTTTTATGTAATATTGTAGTATTACATGTTGTATAATAATTTTTATTATTTTAGACTTTTAGCAGCTTTTTTTTTAGCATTTTCTCTAATATTGCTTTATTTCACTAACTAACCCGTGGAGTGCAAATTGTGTAATTTTCTTTGAGTTTCATTAAATTTCATCTTGTAATATTTTTATATATTACATCTGCTCTGTCCCATCAGCTTATCGTATATCTGTGAAGAAAACCTGGAAACCTGCACAGAAAGGTGATGTACAAATAAGGTCTGTCAGTTTTTTATTTCTTTACTCTTTTGCTGTAACTTTGACTTTAATTTCATTATAATGAGTACCGTCTTTCCAGGTAGTACTATTCCTAAAGCAGCTGCTTTACCTTCTCTAGGGTGAGCAGGTTGATCTCTGACTGCAGTCTGAACTCGGGTCTGATGTTCTGTTGTTCTCTGAACAGCTGGAACTCTTTCTCCAGTTGTTTGTACCGAGACTCACCATCTGCAATCTGCACAACAGGAGCACAAAGAAAAGAACAGAAGAAGTCACTTTACTTTACAATCAGAATCAATCAAACAGATTAATCCTCAATCTCTACCTGCTGCAGTAAACGGGCTCGTTCCTCCTCCATCAATTGGACTTTTTCTCTCTCTAGCGCCACCCGGTGGTCGCACTCCTGTCGCAGTCGCCTGCTGCTCTCCTGCAGTTCCCTCTGGGTCAGCTCATGCTCGGCCCGCAGCTCCCTCTGCAGCCTCTGAGTCTGAAAACAGAGATGCACTCACTTTACTGTAGAGAAATGGTTTGGTCAGTTATAATCTTGAGTAGAGTGAATGTCACTGCCTGGTCACTTCCCTCTACCTTTGTATGTGTGAAATATACGTAGACTGCATGCATTTCACATTCTCAATAATCAATACATTTTTAGATATTACATTTTGCAGAGAGCTAAAATCTACAATCTACCAGTGAACACTTTGACTGCAAGAGTCAAAGGGTCTGCTTAAATGGGGTCTTTTAAGAGATCTCAGAAAAAAATTATTATTATGATAATAACACTAAAAATGTTAAGAAAAAGGCTTTTACATACATTCTATGGTCAAAATAGCCCTGGAGAAGCTTTAATGAAGACTTCTGTGTAGCATTTCACCTTTAATCTACATTTTAAACATCAGCACAGCCGATGTTCTGACTAAAAGTGTTTTAAAAGAGCCAAAAATCTAAAACATACACTTGTATCTTTAGATTTATTGAAGTGTCTTTGTTATGCTTACATTTTCTATAATAACAAAACCTGCTATAAAGGGTTTGGTCAGTTATAATCTTGAGTTTGGAAATGGCCACATAATTTCTAGTCTATGTTAAACAAGAACTACAAAAAGTACAGTTTTACTGATAGCTGCTTTTGAAGTGTGAGCTATTAGCATTTGGAATGAATGAAGAATTGGTTTTATATATAACGTTGTACACAAGATGGTGCTACAATGTGTGGCATAAAAGTCATAAAGCGGTTGAGGTGATGGATGATGACAGATGCTGATAAATTACTGAATGATGCAATGATCCAAACACTTCATGTGATGTCTGATGATCAATTTTCTGTCTACAGTCCTCCTTCTGTCAAGCAATTCTTAAGTGTTGACAACACACTAAAACACACATTTACAGAATTACAATTACAATAATTTGTATGAATATTATGAGCCTTTGATACTGTATGTTGTGTCATCAGCTAGCATCAGACCTCCAGCTCAGCCTCAGCCAACTGTTTCTCTCTCTTCTCCAGATCAGACAAAGTCTTCTGAAGCTGCTCCTCCAGCAGGTTATACTCCACCTCCTGCAAACACACACAGATGTGTAGAAGTGAGCAGGAGGGACCTTTCAGTAAAACTTAAGCATATATTGATATGTGAATTTGTGTAGGCGGGTGTAGACTCTCCACCTTCTTCTTGACCAGAGCTTCTCTCTCTCGGTCTCTCCTCCTCCACTCTTCTGCTAACGCCTGCATGTGGCTCAGCTCCTTCTTCCTCAGCTAAAACAAGCATATTTTATAAACGTTATATAATAGACTCCTACAGGAAAAAAAATTGTTCAATTTTTGGCAAAAGTAAGAAAATATATGAGCGCTGTAAGAATCCAATAAACTGCATGGAGCTAGTGGTTACCTGATCATCAAACAGATCCTCCTGCTCCTCCTTCCACATCTCCAGCTCCAGGGCTGTGCGGTACTCCAGAGTCTCTCTGGGGACTGTAGGACCCATTGGCGCTGTGTGGAGGCTGGAAGCTGCAGGTCTGGGCACTGCAGGGTGGAAGGATGGCTGCGAGCGAGGTGCAACTTCATTCTGTAGATATGTAGGAAAATAAACATGTCAAAAGTGATCTAGTTGAGCTAGAAACACACAACAACATTTTACTCCAAGTAATCTGTGGTGATAGAAGGCTAGAAAGACTTTTTTTTTTTTTTAATCTCTAAAAGAAAACTAGCACGGACAGAAAAAGGTTGTTTTTAGAGCAGAACACATTCCCAGCTCTACAGTGTTTATATAGTTTTATTTTTGGAACATGACTCAGTTAAAAACATATTTTTCAAACCCTGGCACTCAGTTTATCCTTTGATACAAAGGTTTACATCCTGTTTCTTTAAAAGGCACTTATTGTAGATGACGTGCTTAAAAATCCTTTAAACCTTATAAAATCAACTAAAGCTGTGACTCCACATCCAATACTTTGTGTATCATGTTGGAGAGTTATGAACTGAAAGCAGCTTTTATAGAATAGCATTCTGTACCACAGATGGTGCAGCAAGTAAAAGAAGTCAGTTTTCAGTCTGACTGATGGTGAAAAATGTTGCACGGAGGGATCGACTAAAACACACCTAGGTCATCTAAATCCAGAATATTTTTGTTCTTTATCTTGTTGAAAGGAAGATGCACCATACTGGCTGTTATTTGCGCTGCTCTCTCACCTGTGATGAGTCAGACACTATGACCTCTGTGGCTTTAACCAATCCCAGGTCCTCTAGCGTTGCCATGTAGCCCAACTCTGCCACCTTCTCACTAGGCCTGAGAGACAGATAGAAATGCAGCTGTTAAACAGAGGTTAATCATCATTACGTGATCCATCAGTCAGTCTGGTTTCTACCGGTGTTTTTGGACCACAGGGATCCTGTCCAGGTGAGTCTGTCTCCAGCACTGCTCTCCAGTTGATCCCAGGAATCTGCTCTTCTCAGTGCTCAACAGCTGAGAGAGTTGGATGGAGGCTCGTCCAATCAGCTGGTCACGGCTGGTTGTATCTCTATGCCAAACCTCCACCACCAGAGGAACTCTACAACACACAGTTAAAACACATGAAATCCCCCCGCTGCTTTTTTAACACTTCTCCTGAACTAACACCAAACTAATGAACATTCCTGCATTTTTTCTTTCTTAATTTCTGCTGTGAGATTTTAGAACATTTGTTACCAACCGGTTCACTTTAAAAAGTGGAGCTCATCTCATCAAGCATAGCTGGCATTCATGTACAAAGCTGCAGGAGTATGAGCTGTAGCAGGAGAGCTCGTGCTGCTACACTGAGATCAATGAGGCGTCATAAGAGAACAAGGACAACTATCGCAGGCTGCAATTCAAAACTGTGGAGCTGAAGTCTGTTCACAACATTATTTATGAATCCAGTTTAAGTACGAGTGAGCCATCTTTCTCACAAAAACACATCCGTATACATGTTCCCCAGCCTCACTACTGCACAAATACAATCTGATTCTATGGAAACACTGTATCAGGATAACAATGTTTCCTCAAAGAATAAGAAAGAAAGAAAAACCAGGTGACTACCAGGGGACTGCATAGTGTTTCTGTTTGCTGCTGGTGCGGGGCGATGTCATCGGTGACATCTCGAAGGTGGGACGTCAACGTGTGTGCATGTGACAGTGAGTGAGTGGTCTATGAGTGTGTGTTTGCATGGCTGAGCCCCGGACCCTGTGGGACATGGTCACCGCTCCCTGCTGGACGCTTATGCCTCTCCCTGGGATGTGGGTGCTTGTTGGTTCCGGGTTGCGTGACTGGATGCTCTGGTGTGGCCGTTGGCCCGCTCCCTTTGTGAGTCAGGGTAGCTTGATCGATCTCGTTGGTGGGGGGGGGGG
>NW_005187439.1:3449881-3498324 GCF_000239375.1 Pundamilia nyererei | reverse complement strand
GGAATTGCTGCGTGCTGGGTGACTGTGTTCTCAACTTATAACAGGGTGGCCGGCCTCTAGCAGGTCCACTGCCTATTGCCTCTGGGAGTCTCACCCTTTGGCCATGGGCACCCCATCTGGGGCCTCCATCCTTCTTCTCCTTGGATGGATGCGCGGATGTCGCAGTGATGTGTGGCCTTGGGTCCTCAGTACTCTTCAGGGTCTTGGATGGGAGAGTTGCCCTGGTTCCATCTGTCTGTTTCTCTCGTGGGGTTGTTACTGCAGCTTCCCACCCTCATTATCAAGTCAATTCATGACAAATACACATAAACATCTCTCAGGTGATTAGTATATTTTCTCATTTTTGTGTTCCAGGTGCTGTATGTTTGTTTTTCTTACAGGTGCAGCAGGTGTCGATACATTGTTCATTTCTATTTGTGCTCCATCCTATTATTATACCCCCCACACACACTTTTTCCCCTGCCTGTCCTACCTTACACAGTGTCATACTTTATCACATATAATGTAATAACTGAAATAACACAAAAGGAAATGAATAAATAATCAGATAAAAGATTCACATGAACACAAGGAGGCTATAAAGATTTTATATAGCTGTTTTTGGAAAAGCAAAATGTGTTTGGCACCACAGTGCACTCAGATCACAACTCTGATTGTAAAAGCTGCCAGACAGGACAGGATTTAAAAATTAAAAAAAAGGGCATCATGTTCATTTGCAGTGACCATTCCCTCAAAGGTGTCACAAAACATAACAGCAAAATGTTCTCTACAGCAGAACTAAGAAAAAGGAAATCACTGAAGGGTTCAATGGTTCAGGTTTTTCCTTTAATTTTTCACCCATTTATGTCATTTATACTGTCATGAAAAACAAACTTTGAAGTAAAAGGAAAAGATAATTATAGATGATAACTTAAAAGGAAACACTATTCGAGCTGTCATTATAATAGGTCTGGAGTTATTTTTCCATCAGAAGAGTTTTGTGCCTGTTGGCTGACACAGAGTCAGAGAGCTGATCCCTCAACCAGGAGGACAAAGAGCAAACCAACGATAAACCCGACAGCTCAGCTTTGTTTAAATAATGTATGAAGGTGAGATGGTTTCTTTGCACTTATTTATGTTTTACTGTGTTATCATTAAAAATATCACCACTGGACCTTTATAACTATACAAGGTAAGTTACACTGAATATTTTTTCCTGATAATATTTACTGATACTGAATGAAAGTGAATTATTTAACTGCGATCAACATTTGATCTCCTTCCATATGTTTAAAGCATGATATTAAAAACAGGGTCCATCAGTTGCAATAATAGCTGCACTTCTTTAAATTTTGATGGAAGAATGACGTTTTTTCCCTACCTGCTGAAGGTTTCCTGTAGCTGCTGTGGCAGGGCAGCAAAGTCGAAGGCGCAGTAGGACTGAGGCAGAGACACCTCCGTGTTCCTCTGCAGCTCCACAGGAGGGTTAGTCATGATCGGAGCAGCACTGCCGAAGAACTGGTAGGAGTACCTGAAGTGTGACAAATATACAACCATCAATGAACAGATAAAATTAAAACCACTGCACTAAATATTTGGATGGATTCCTAAATAGAAAATTATCTCAATCAAACACCAGACAGAAGTCCACGAAATCTTACGATAATAATTTTTTTAAAGGCATGTTTGTTATAACTGATTTTTTAAAATAAACTGTTAGAAGTGATGATTGTGAGTAAAATACAGGAAAACTACTTCCTCTATGTTGAACAGTTGATAAATTAACCATCCACACTTATACAGACCTTTAAAGCACTAAAGGTAAAATCAGTACATTTATTTGTACATGTTAACAATTAAAAATCGTTACTGCCCCCATTAACCCAGTTTTCAAGATACTTAGCAGGTAGTTTACATCTTATGGTTTTTGAGAACATATAAACAGGTTTAACGGCACTGATAGCATTGCATGATTGCAAGTCGCAACTGGGCTTGTTTTTTATATGGGAACAAAATCATGGCAGACAGGATTTGTAGGTTCTTAATGCAAATAATTTGTGTATTTCATTAATAACAACTTTAGGCCCAGAAATTTTAGTTATGCAGCCAGACCCTGAACCTCAACAGCTAACAAATAGATGACCACTCAGGCTACAGCCTCAGTTTCTACCTGTTAATGTTTCTAAAGTAGAATCACTGTGGCGATCGCTTTGTGCTGGTTTTCATGTTTGTTTTGTGTTGCCGGTGTTGTGCTTGCATACTAAGAGAAAGATCACGTGTGTGCTCATTAGGATAGTGCATTAGGTGCTGGTATGTTGGGGTGTGGCCTATTGCCTTATATTGTAAAATGTAACTATGAGAAAATGCATTTCAGGTGACTTTACGGAGAAACAAGAAACTAATGCATCACATTGTGTAATTAATTTCTCCAGTAAATACTTAAGTAACGCACTGCATTATTTGTAAAACCAGTAATGACTCAGAAAAAAGAGGAAAAATACCTCCAACAAACCTTCGACCCACAGCATGCAATTAATTTGCAAGAATCGAATGTCTTCGATATCTTGCTTAGTGATGGTGATGACTCTCAAGGCAGAGTCAATGAGAACCCCGTGAGAATCGATAAGGATATGAATTAACAAGTAATATCAATAATGGCATCAGAATCGCTAAATTCTTATCAATTCAATTGACAAATTTTTTTTAATTGTTGTTGTAAACAAGCTGCAATTTCTAATGCTTGGCACCATGCAAATAAAACTGAATGGAAATTAAAATGCTTCCTCCTGACTCAGGCTCAATGCTGCTGAGTGTTTGACAGATATTAATGTGAACATCTAAAGTTCCCTAAAATCTCTGCACAGCACCGTATGTGGAAAAACTCATTCTGACAGCTGAGAGCAGATAAAGTGTTTCACCTGAGCGTAGCAGCAATGGGGTGGGGTAAGCTGAGGTTTCCCAGGCTGCGAAGGTCCAGAGAGAAGCAGTAGTGATGAGCGGAGGGGGGGATGGAGACTTTGGGAGCAGAAACACTGACGGATGACATTCCACCATCCGCTGCAGCCTCAGGCTGTCTGGGCAGCGATGCTGGAGCCTCCAAATCTGTAGCTGGACACCAGTGAACAAACTTCAGCTCTAAACCTTTCAAACTTCTCGTGTGAAAATGACAGCTGCTTATTTTAAGTCTTACCTGCCAATCCTGTTGGCTCTCTGCCGTGCCGGAGCTCATCCAGCAGACTCTCTGCTTCGCTCTCTGTATGAGATGAAGGAGGAGGGAGAGGAGGACCGCGAGGACCAGGATGTGGAGGAGACCCTGCAGGCTTATGGACTGGAGAAGAGCTTCGAGGTCTCTGTTCAGCAGGAGGAACAGCAGGAGACAGCGCTCCATTAGCCTCTTTATTCCCCACAGACTGCTGAAAGGACACAAGACCATGCAGCATGATATGTAGTGTGATAATCAGACAACAACTCAGGTCCATCATAAAGCATAACAAAAACAAACAATGCATCAGGAAGTTATAAAATCACAGTGGTAAAGAAACACATGAAATCTAGTCTGAAGCTCTATGCAGAGTTCTGCTCTCCCTCCAAATTGCTGTGAGCGCAAAGATTCATCCTTCATTCATCTCATATAATTTAGAGCTGACAACATCCCAATCATAAATGTTTTAGAAATTAAACTCTGAGTACTTGTTTTCATTTACCTGCAGTGTGACCTCCTCCCTCCTCAGGGTTACAGCCACTCCCAGAGTCGGCTGCAGGTCAGTGGGCAGAGCAGGCAGCGTATGCTTGACTCGCTTCGGAGGCTGCAGGAGAAAGGCTCCCTCTAGTGTCGCTGCTTTGTTATCCAGATCCGTGGAAATACCAGCCAGAGCTGAGAGAGAAATGTCAGTGCTGCCCAAAGAGTGATTCCCACAGCACAGGTGGATCTGAGGAAGAGAAAGGACTAAGACATACAGGTACACAGCAGGTAACTGGGAGGCAGGAGCTCCCAGTCAGGCACTCACCTGTAAACTGGGCTGCTGAGACAGGAAGGCTTTGAGGATCTGTTTGCTACTGCGGATGCGCACAGACGCGCGCTCAGGCTCAAAGTCAGGACTCAGGAGGTTGTGGAAAGGCTCGCTGGTTATGTCGTTCCCCAGTAAAGAATAGTAGAAGAAGAACTCTGAGCCCTCCGCTGACAGTTTCATGGTGCTGGGGACCAACTACAGTGAAACAAAAACATTTCTGGTTTTAAAGGATTCTCTTTTAAAGTCTACATGTACATGTGAAGATGATTTTTCAGTTTCAGTCAGCATGATGGTAAAATACGAGTGTGTGCATGTGTGTGATAACGTTATAGAGTTATATATATTTTACTATTTTATTGAAGAACTGTTTTATAACAATTTTAACTCCCACAGAAGCTGCAGATTTTCATAAAAAAACATCCATTTAAAGTTAAATATGAATAAATACTTGAAGTTCCCTTTTAATTAATCGATAGTTAACTCAAACATACAGTTTTTAAGAAAATGTTAGCAAAAGTCAAACGACTTTACTCGGTTGCGTGACCCTGAAGTACACCGACAGAGAAAACAGGCAGCTGCAAGTGTTAATGGTCCTTCCACATGTTCCTCTACAGAACATTTCTCAAGATTTACTTCTCTAGATATATTTCAATAGCCAGAGGCTTTCTTTCACTCATGGTAGTTCTTGCTGAACAAGTCAAGGTTGCGGAGGGCTGAAGCCTAAATTAGCTGTCATCCAGCAAGAGGCAGAATTCACCCTGGACAGTTTCAGGCTCAAAGACACACCTATGACCAATTTGGGATCACATCATGTGTTTTGACTGTGGGGGAGGAAGCCTGAGAAGCCAGAGAGAAGCCAGAGAGGTACAAAGAGAACATGCAAACTGTACACAGAAAGACAGCTGCTGGATTCGACAGCTGCTGTGATGTAGCAGTGCAAACCACTGCAACACAGTCGTCAATTCAAATTAAAAATCTGATTACATTTAGGCTATTCAACAGTGAGTTATTGTCAATATGACATTCATTTATTTGTTTATAGAGAACCCCTGCTAGTACTTCTTGAATTCTGTTTTTTTATTATTTTATCTGTTTCACTGAAGAGCACATCAGCCATCAGAGCCATGCAGCGCTTCCTTTCTTCTTTGCAGGGCTGGTCGACTAATTGGATTTCCATTTAATTACATTTTTGGCTTCTGGGGATAAAACGATTACTTTTCTGCCTTTATTTTTGCTATAAAAACGAGAGCTTTTGGTCAAAAAATCTACAGCGCATGAAATAATTGAAAATGGCTCCCATTGGTGAACCAGTAGAAGGACAATTAATGGGTGCCTGCAGGTTCCTTTGTTTTTTCTCACCCGCTCTGCTTTCGGGTTTCTGGGACGTCATTTGGTTATCAGCTTCAGCTCTCCCTCGTTTCTTTGCAGGGCTCTTATTGCCACCTGCAGACATCTTGTGGGAGAGGCTGTAGGCCAGCAGGGATTGGCTTTACATTTAAAAGCAACTGCTAATCTGGGCCCCTGACACCACAGCCATGTTTTTTCAATTCATTTATTAGTTTTAGTATGTTTAATATATGCATGACATTAATTAATAGTTATACTAAACATCCAAGATTAGAATTACTGCCACATTAAGCTATAAAATGAAAACACCCCAACTACACATTAATTAAGATTTATAACTAATGCTGCGCAGCGTGTAATGTGAAAACAATTCTAATTGCAATGGTTGGAGAAGAGATTGGTTTAATTTGGCAGTGAGATACTCAGTGTCTTTGCTCTCTTATTATGACACTCCAAAGGAGGCAGTCCCTGTAGGAGCAGTTAAGAGATGAAGCAGTAATCTTTCAACAACAATAACCACCTGTGATATTCTTCATCCATATTTTAGAAGTCATTCTGAGAAAACTGCTGTGCTTTTATTTCTTTAATACTTTTCTCAGCTTCTCCCAGAGTGCCTTTAGATGACCCCAAATAGCATGCCTGGGGATGCTGTCAGCTGGGTTTATCATCATTATCTGACACGTGGAAACAGAAACAACCCATGCAGCAGTGACAACATACGAGCGAGCCAAGAAAAAGAGTGTTTCTCCATTTTCTGTTATCAAACTTTAGTCCAGATACTGGAAATTTGTGGGTGTGACATCACTTTGGCTACATTATCTTAAGCAATAACAATTCAACATTTAGGTCTGACGTGATCAGACAGGCATCAGGGTCAGAGTTCGGTCTTTACCTGCTCTAGTTTGGTTGCGAAGGCCACGGTGACAGAAAGGACAAACATGTCGGTGCAAAGATCTGCCGGCCCTACTTGATGGTATCCCTGGTCTGGGATCAGTATGGCCTCCAGCTTCTCTGGGAGTAGATCGGTCACCGAGGAGGAACCTACACCAGCATAACAAGGAGATCAAAACAAGCAGTAAATAAAAGAGCAAAAACAAAAATCTTACAGGTTGCAGATGTGAAGAAACCACAAGTTTTATTTTTATTCACTGAAACCACCAATTATTCCTCTCTGATGTTTGCTGGTAGCAGAGCAACGCTTACACAAGAACCGGAGCTGAGCCTGAAGTGAGACTGTACAAAACCACAAGCAAGACATCATGGCTGCAAACCAGGAACTGTGTGAACAGAAGTTTAACTCTAAATAGAGCAATGTTCACCTCAGACACATTTTCAGATCTGAAGTGTACAAACTGAGATGTCAGAACAGGTTGTTACAGTAACTTGGCAGCAAAAAGGACTCAGAGTTAGGGCTGCAACAATAAACTAAATGCTTAGGTAAAAGCACGGCTCTTTAGCACGCCCTTGTGTTAAACAATGAGCAGGCGAGCGTTTCATTCACATTTGTTACTAAAAACAGACCTGCAACTGAACCTTATTTAGGAGCAACGGATGAATAAAACGTAGCCCCCAGTTTTTCACAACAAAAACACTGATAAGACAACAACAGCAGTGATGATGACACTGTCACATACACACACACCACCGTGACTGAGAAGGTGAGCTCAGATTGAGTGAAAGAAAACGTGTTTCTAGCATCCAAAATATCCTGGAATTACCATTAAAACCTTTCCTGGGAAAAAGCTAACGTCCTTCTTCAAACCACCTGGTCAGCAAACTCTGACATGAAGAACTTTGTAGCTGCTCCATCCACTGCCGTTTGGTTTACACAGCAAATAAATTTGCAGTAAGTCTCCAGAAGTTGTATTAAAATATGCAGATGAATGTTAACTTGGTCTGAAAGGATGTTTAAATCACACAGCTTCCTGAAGACTGACGACAGACGTCTTATTTTACGTGGCGCGATGCCTGCAGCACACAGGGTGAGTCTACAGGGGGGCATTTTCAATTCCTCAGATTAATAATGAAATAATACAAAATACTGTGTTAATTAAATTGCATTCATATTTTTAAAAACTGAATAAAAAATATTCATAAAAGTAAAAGCTTTTTTTCCCAGCAAGCCAATAAAAATGTACATGGACCAATAAACTCTGAACCACTGACCTGTTAGGTAGAACGCTGAATTATTATTACATCTACATCATTAACTTGTTGTCAAAAGCACACAAACACTTGCCTCATATTAATGTCAGAAAACCTTCCAAGAAGCAAGAGTACAAATTGCTTACATATCTTATTTTATTTAGCTTTGACTGCACTTGAGAGTATTTATTTATACAAAATATATAATATTTATATATTTTTTTTTTAAATTACGTTTTAATATGGCACATAAATACAATCAAAGGATTTATTTTTTTCTGACAGACGTTATATGCAGTTAAACTTTAAAGCATTACAATTTCTAAAATAGAAAACAATGAAAAGTTCATTTTGAAAGACGTGCTTTTTGTCTTTTGAATGTTTATTATTTCTTATTAATAAAACAAAAGCATTTCTTATCTGACTTCTCGATTAATCGACGGAATAATCAGTTGATTACTCGATTAGTAAAATAATCAATAGCTGCAACCATTCTCAGTAAAAATATATTTATTCATTTTCTGAATTACCTACTTGTGTATGCAATCTTGTGAAAAAGCGGCACATAGCATTTAGACTAAGTATAAACTGTGATAATCTCAATGAAAATATTATATTTGTTTTAAATGTAATGAGTAATAGAATAGTAGTTCTTCACCCTCATAAGTAAATCGTAAACAGAAACATAGACTGAGTGCTCCCTTATGATTTTTTCCCCCTGCAGTAACAGCCGAAACACAAAGCCCTCGCAGTCAGTGCACTTTAACAGGCAAATATGAACTAAGTGAACTTCAGCTCGAGGCTCAACTGTATAGACTGGGAATATTTTCCCAGAGAAATGATGAGATTCAATTTTCTGAATGTGCGACTTTATGATTTTACAAGTGCTCACTTCACAGAACGGAAATCCCACAATCTGAGCTCCTTCTGCAGCTATGACCCTGTAATGACTAACATGACACATGACTAATGCTATGTTATGTTATGAAAGAGACAGACCATCAGGCCACTGTTCTTTACAATGTCAGTAAAAGTTACACCAGATCCTCCATCAGTGCACTAATCTGTCAAAATGATGGATAAACTCTGGAGTTGTCTGTCATTGTCAGAAAAAAAGACAAGAATTTCTAAAAATTTCATTTTTTTTCACATCTAGAACCCTGGAGGAGGTTAAAAGTATGCCTGGTTTAAATAGAGACGGATTTTACACATTAAAAACTCTGGATTTAGGCTCCATGTATGCTGCCAACCCACTATTCTCCCTTCTTAGATTTCAAACATGAGTCAGTGTTTTCTCTACAACTGAGCCAAGAGCTGGACCTTTTTCTTCTTACTCACACTTTATATTTGAGGGTGACCAAAACCTAAACAGTAAGCAGTAACTTTATAGAAGGATGGTAAAGGAAAATAAAATCCCAAGCTTTGTCTTTTGCCCTGATTCTTTTAAGTTTCTTTAAGGCAGGAATATGGCACAGCAGTGACGACTCAGCACAGAGTCCGACTGGACTTCAGAAAGAAAAATAGTTTATTAAAATGTAGACTGTTCCAGCTCATCACCATCAAACACAAGTAATACAGTTAAATAGAGAAAAGATAAAACCAAGGAAGGTGAAAACAAAAGAAAGAGAGCTGGGAGAGCTCACCTTGTCGGGGCGGGGCCTTCTTGGCTTTGAACCTATCAGGTGAAGGTTCAGAGGGCTTGTTGTCATTCTCCAACACCATGCTGAGCAGAAGGGAAGGTTTCTGTTTGGTGTACTTACTGCTGAGCAGTGGATACCAGCGTGACTCCTGATACACACAACAGATTTATCAGAACATCAGCCCTGCATATCAAATCTTCTACCAGCGCACCTCTGAACAGACAGACAGACAGAGAAGACGTTCACCTGTTTGACCTCCTGAACTGATCGAAGGTCAATGACAATGTAGCCGACGCTTTCTTTTTTCTTGCTGACAGGGTCAACAGCAAAACACTGAAGCTTGATGGGAGTTCGCTGCAGTCTGAAGAGACAAGGCCATCAAGAGGCATTAGTGTGACTCGGCTAACATTTTCACAACCCTACTTTAGAAAGTTTTTTTTGTGGTTTGAGAGAAAATTTGTTTTCTGTAATACTTCAAAAGGTAGCTGCCTAACAAATCAAAAGTATTAGAAAGAACATCCAAACAGTCAGACAAACTGCTGTGATCGAACACCTGGGGACAAAGGGAAGGAAGAACTTCCTTTCAACAGGAAAAGACCTCCACCAGGGCCAGGCTCAGAGAGGAGTAGTAGTTATCTATTGTAACAATTTGGGAGGTGAGGCGAAAAAAGAAACATTGGCTAATTATGTTTTGTCCTCGTTGCTCAAACGATTAAATGAGAAAATAACCAGTGAATCATGAACTAGCCAAACAGAAACCTCTTTGACTTAAGTCTTAAGAAAGTCCAAACATGTGAATTATGGAAAATTAATAACAATAATCAGCCTCTGTACAGTTGTGAAGAGGCAGAGCATTAGGTACAGGCATCAAAAACCTTTTTTGGTCCCTGGTTGGTGTAATTTTTCTTCCAAGGTTGCAGTTCCAAGTAACTCTACACTTGGCTTGTCCATCTTTTATATACAGTCTATGGAGGCATGTGGTTGCAGCTCTACAGTCAATCTTTTCAACCTACTGTAATTTAATGGAAATTGTTCTAATATTAGTATTTTGTGGTTCTTAATTAAATAATTAGATAATAATAATAATTCGATTTTTACAATATTACCACAACTTTAACCTCAACATAATTTTCAAAAAAAACAGTCGCGTCATCACATAGTAAATCCAGTAGAATGTGCTATGCTTCCACTGTTTACAAGCATGTAGCAAAGAAGCATCGCAGCTAAACACAGTGGGTGGAGTCAAGTTGCGTATTGACAGAACAGACAATATAAAAGATAGACATGGACAGGGCTGGAAAAATGTATCCAACGACAAAGACCTTTTGTATAAATCTATGATGAAAATAACAGCTGTATCATGAGATCAAAAATATTAAATTGCTCATAGAGCCCAGGATGTGATTAAAAAGTTTCAAAAACACATGATATCTAACCTGTGCTGGTGCAGTGTCCTGCGGTCAAGCTCCCAGGCCAGCTCGGTGCTGAACTGCGGTTGCTCTCTGTGCTCTACAGGATCCGTGGCCAGCTGCTCTCCATCAAAGCTCGCCTGAACCACCAGACTGAGCCGAGGACTCTTTGGGAAGTGACGACCTAGGGATTGACACAAAGTGTTTCCGACACACTGGTTACACAGATGCTGATCAATTCTCTACTTTGTCCCACTTTCTATTGTGTACATCAAAAGGTTTTGATGTACACAGCAGAGAAGCACTATATAAGAATCAGTCCATTTACTTTTTACCATCTATCTAAGTAGCTGTATTAAATGATCATGACGTCTAAATCAATATGTGACTATGACTTATTCGTTAATTGAGCTGGCCATTAATGTCATGGTAAATTTGGCCTTTTAATTCGAAATAATTTAAAACTCTTGCATTCAATTCTTGTTTGTGAATGTCACTAAAGATGTGTGCTGTATAACTACTCCACCTTGTAAAAAGAACAGTTTAAAGAAATCATATAAAGGCCAACAAAGGCCAAACAGGTGGACAAGAGACAGAAAGCAGTGAACTCCCACATGGGGTGTTGCACCTGGCCACCCTATCTACTATGTGCTGAGTCACAAATCAGAATACTGATGCATTATCGCTGAAAGCCTAAATTCATCAAAACATCAACACAATGTGATAACTTGCAAATTCAACGATGACATAGAAAGTCATAGGTGTAAGAAGCTTTCTCAGCATAAATGACATTAACGTGGCTTCTATACTGTCCCCCGTGACAGGAATAGCTGCTTCACCAGCTTAGGGCGTGTCATTCGAACAGCAAACACTTAATGCCTCCTCAGCCTGGATTTAATTCACCGACCTGAGATCACCACCAACACTTGCAGCAGCAACAGGTTCGGCTTTTCCCCATGGGACTAACAACACCCGTTAAACGGCTGCAGTTGTGGTACCAACGAGTCAAATACGTCACGTATAAGCAAACATGGCTGGTAGCTCCAATGTAGGAGGGTTATCGGAGGATATCCAGCTCTTTAAATCGCTCACCTTCCAGAATGGACAGAACGATGAGAAGTTGGTCAGTCTTCGCAGCCATGTTGACATTTGTACAGCAGGGAAGTGAAAAAAAAAGTTTTATTCAAAATGGGAAAACTCTCCTTCCCGCCGCTGCTCAGCTGAGTTTTGACGAAGATGTCAAGGTAAAGAAACGTAGTTTACATAAAGAATAACTGTACGACCGTTACAGGCAGCAAACAGCCGCTTTGTTGTCAAGCTTTGGCGCCACCCATTTTGTTTTCAAAGAGGAAGTGATGATAAAGGCGCCCGAGTTCTTAGCACCTCATGCTGGTTGGAGGTGGAACTGCAGTAAAAGTTACCCACTACTACTATTACTACTACTACCACTAGTACTGCTACGTCTGCTATTACTACCAGAGTTATTATAGTTTTGTGTTTTCTGAGTATTTTGTAATTTAGTTTTGATTTTTTTTTTATTCTAATATAACTGATTTTCATTTAGTTTCCAGCGTGGGTTTACTTATTTAAATTTACTCCCTATAGATTGAAAATGTTAATTTTGAAAGCATTATGTTAGCAACAGGACCCTATAAATCACTTGTACCTTACAGAGGACAGATGTTTGCCTGTCATATGCAAGGTGTTACACTTCATCACATAAAACTGTTTTTCACACAGTTATTTTTCAAACATTTAAAAAGCCAATGGTCAACATGCTGTTGAAACACAAATATCCTGAAGAAAGAAAGAAAGAAACAAAAAAAACCCTTCACTGACCAAAAATGTATATAAACATCCTTTAATCATGATTGCCAAACATATGAATTAAGGCATATACAGTATAAAAAAGCAACAGCAGGTTTCATGTTTTTGTACGTTTTCAGTGTGTGAATAACTGGATATACCAGGTGGATGAATTGAACATACCAAGCAGCCTTTTAAAGACAACACTGTGTCTCCCAAAAGTTGACAGCATCTTGTAAACAGAGTTCATAGCACTATATTCAAGTAATAGAATGATCACTGATACTATGCAGGTAAGGTGTTGTGAGTGAGGCAGAGCTACTCATAGACAAGGTAGACCACTGGGATGATGTCGTCAGTCAAGGGGCCACAAGAGGTTATTTATAATAAATACAATTATACAAAAAGGAAGCCCCCTACTGTTCAGTAGGGTTATAACCCCAGTGCACACTTTCCTGGCGAGGTTATAGTCACAATCGTTTGTTGAGTGCTCATTTGTTAAAACATGATTATTCTGTTAATTATATAAGGGGGCCATTTAATCTAATGGCTGTCACTACTTTGTGATCTCCAATTTTCTGTGATATTTGATCTATTTGATTCACCTTTCATATAAAGGCTATTGTCTAATTAATACACACAAATACACATACTGCAGCACTGTGATATTGAGCTACTCATGTCTTTAGCCTAAACCAATAGTCATTAGTCAGTGCTTCCAAATTTTTGGAGATCATACTGGTCATACTTGGAACTGTTCTGAGTCTGTAGCTGATATCGAAACCATTAACTGGCCCTCACTCTCAGCCATAATCCTCTTGACATGGTGGCTATTGATAATAGCTGACCATCCAGAGGCTTTTGGATCAGAGGGCTGGTGAAATAAGCCTTGGATTATTTGCTTGACTGACAACCTGAAACTATATTTGCGGAAACAGCCTATTAGAGGTCTACTGTTGGTCTTTTTAAGCACATATGCCAGATATAAACATTATCACTCTGACAGTAGTTCTCCAGTGAGTTTTGAACAAATTTTGGATCATCTGTAAACATACATGCATCTACTGAACCTTATTTAAGCTGGCAGTGGTACAACACCAATGGTAAAGTCAGACCTTTGTGTCTATCAGGGACTCTGCTGTGAGCTAGTTAACTTGTAGAAAGCATGGGAGCAAGAGCACGAGCAGGGCGAAGGATTGTGGCACTCCACATATACAGTATGTCCCCACAGTCATCACTGACAATACAAATGTGGGCATTTCAACAAAAGGATCATTCCAGTGTGCATCCACTTTTCATTATTTGAGTGCAGATTTGATCTCATTAGATATTTCTGGCAACTTTTCTATCACTGTAAGTGTCATTGAAAATAAATATTGTAATCAAATCAACTATTTTTTTCCTAGAGCCCAAGAATCTTAAAATATTCTGTTGTATGCATCTAAAAACTGTTTAGATGGCAAAATGTTGTAATCGAAACTGAGCAGAATCTCATGCAAGTCAATGATTTAATGCACAATGTGAAAAAACAAAAGAATAACAAGAAAACAGAAGTCAACCCCAAGTTCACAGTCTGCATCTAGTCGTTCCATTTGATAAACAAATCGGTGCCAGTTATTGTTTTTGGTTTTTTGCCATCAACTCACTATTTTACCTGAGTGAAAATACCATGTTTCAGACAGCCTCGAGGTTATTGTAAATAATTTCCATTAGAAAGGAAAACGTTCACTGGACTTATCCTTCACAGAGAGGTATTTTAACAACAGAATTTATAAGCCCCAGTCTGTACATCTGACTTCAAAATCACTTTGACATTAAGCCTTGACGTTTGCTCTTTCCAAGCTGTTTAACTTGAGCTCATCAGATTAGACGTATCATGTCACATATCATGTGATCTTTCACAGTAGATCAAACTATAACTGTTCTAATTTGCATTTTTTTAGTCTATTTATAGACTTTTAGAGTAATCTGTATTTGACATGACTGCGAGCTCCAGAACTTCAGTTAGATGGACCCTGAGCATGCCTCAAAAAACAATTCAGCTTTTGAAAACACGATCTCTATATTACTCATAGCCGCTGCTAAACACTGTTGTTTTCGCTGGTTTTATCAGTCTGGCTTGCTCGTGCATGCAAAAACATGCATGCGATGCTGCTGTTGAATTGCAGTCTTTCTAATAGCTGCTGGAGGCTAGCTCCAAAATGAATCAATGCTCCTGCAAAAAATTTAGCTATAAAATTAGTTAATTCTGCTCTTTCATAAGAACTCTATAAGGGATGAATCAATTTTTCTGCTCAGCTTTGGATTTTGTTAAGGCTGGCAGGTGTGCCAACCCAGGTAGCTGTACCTGATCACTGTCTGCTAGCCTGCACCTCTTCTCCTAATCGGAGTCTCTAAACTGGATCTCTCAACTGTGTTTGTGCCGTTGGTGCCATTTGAAACATTTTTAACAAAACTCTATATACATTCTACATTGTATGACCTGCTGCGCAGGACATGCTCGTGCAAATAAAATTAAATTGTGCTTAAGTTATAGTTAGTAATTAGTGCTATGTAAATTTCTCTTATATAGCACTAATTAGCAGATATCTGTGTCTGTGCATTGCACTGTTAGAGTCTATGGATGTAACTAGCTAGCTGATAACTTAGCACCCCACTCCCGAGGCCAAATATGAACTCCAAACAGACTAACATGGTGGGGACCAAAATGGTAAAGGTGAAGCTTCAAAAGTAAAGGAAGTCACAGTGGCCATGTCCTTCTCTGATGTACAAAGCTCAGATGAATGTGATGTAGATTTGCAATGCGTTCAAAAGAAATCATCTGTTACTTATACTTCACTCAACAGTGGCCTAAATATAGCACACCTGAAAAACTATCTGTACGCAAATAATGAAAGTGCATCCAGTAGGTGTGAAGATATTTCACAGACGCTAACATCCCTCAGGCACACTGCCACTCATAAGAAGCACAAACTGGGGCGAACTGATTGTATTCATCACGTATGCAGTCTAACCAATGACATCACCGCATGTGCTGCAGATAAACTGAAGTCAGCGAGATAAACAGTGGCTCTGTTCCTGCCGGTCGTCCCCGCTCTGCCCTCTGCTCCCATACACGGCTGATGGAGATCAACATAGTGTACGATAAAGCATGTTAGTGCTCTGCCATGAATCTGTACAGAATATATACACCACTGGGTTCCTACATGGCACTGGGCAGGTCAATGTGAAGGTTTACTCTCACATAAAGACAATACAATCAACATGGTTACGCTCAAGTTACAGGTTAGTAATACAAATGTAGCGTCAGCACTATGGAGGGAGGAGGACTTCCACTTCAATAATCATAATGAGAATAATAAGGATAATAATAGACTTTTTAGCTTCCTAATGCTGTTTTTGTCCCATTTAAAAAAAACAAACAGATCCACACTAATGTGGTAAAGTGTAAGTCATCATCAATACATTCAGTCATATCATCATCATAATACACGACAATAACTGTGCATTTCTAAAGTTAAGTACCACAGCCCTGGTTGGGCTGAGTGCACGGCGCTCTGGGATGTTTTGTTTCATACATGCCACCTGCTTCTGTCAAAACTCTGTAAAACCAAAAGCTCTAAAAGTCAGTGATTCTGGATTTATACAGGTAGTTCGTCCTCAAACAGGTCCTGGTCCTGCTTCCCGTCCTGCTGTCAGCTCATCAGTTCCTCTGTGATGAGTTATAAAAGTGGTTCTTCTTTTATTAGTAAGAAATGAAAGAAGTTTTTTTTTCTTGATTTTTTTTTTCTTTTTTGTTCTCTGCCTCTCAGCGAGGCGAAGCTTATTCAACACCATGGAATTGATGTCTGATAAATCTGCCATTCCTCATGTGAGACGTGGTCACATGGTCCTACTTCTTCCCTTCGCTGTCTGTGGAGACAGGGAAAAAAAAAAGGTAAACTTTACTACACTTAGGATTTATGCTGAACAGAAGTAGAGATGCATCTGTGCTGGGTGAAAACAGTCAGGCCTCCTGTTTAGATTTGACAACACAATTTCAATTACAAACACTGCCTATTAACTGCTATGATTAAAATTAATGCAGCATTGTTGTGCTTTCTGTCATGTTTTTCAAGAACCAGGGTGGACAACCTGCTTCTTAATGTGTAAACATACCATAAAACTGGCTACATCTACTTGTTGTTATCTCATGTTAATGATATCCCTAACATTGCATGAATAGTTGTTATAGTCCATAAAAATTCTTCCTCCTCTCAGAGGACACTGAATCATGTAAACTATAAATAGGACAGATTATGATTGTTTCACTTTGTATTTTTATTCTTTAAAGCTAATAGAGTCACTTTACATGATTAATCAAATTTTAATTATACCGGGCGTTGGTGCAGCCTCCTCAGTTCATCCTCTGTGTGACATTAAGATGTTTTCACTCCTGTTCATTGAAGGTGACTCTCCCGTTAAAGGTACTTATTGTAAATTCTTGTGCTTAACACCAACTTCAAACTTTTCAGAATTAACTAAAGCTTTGAAAAGAACATTAAGATTCAACTGCTACATCTTTATGACCCGCACACATATATGCTGAAGAGATATCAACTGAAGCTGAACTGGGGCTGTGCTCTACTTTCGTGTAGTACCAATTTGTACCACAAGATGGCACAGTGAGTCAGTGTAACCTTGAAGCAACACCCATTTCTGTGGGAGCAGCTAAAAAATAAATTAATGACTAGCACACATCCTGAAAATATCTCAATACAACTTAATACAGCATTTGATAAGATGCCGATACTGGCGGGAACTTTTTTGCTAAATTCTTAAAAAGATGATTAGAAAAGACACATTTAAGCCAGCCTTCTCCTGATTACTGTCCACTTACAAAAAGAAGTTTTAAACGTCGGGTGGGTGGGACATATGTGCCTGAGATGACCATATTAAGGATCTCCTTGCAACAGTATATTTATATAACAGAAAGCCAGTAAAATCGAAATAGGATCTCTTTTAAGGGGCATTTTATTATTTGTTCTTTCAAGTAGTTTTTTGTAACACAACTCTTTAATACCTGAAGGAAAAACAGAGATAATTGGTACATGATCTGCAGATGTCACTCCAGGAAGATTACAAATTGCTCCTGTTTTTGGATTCTATAGAGAAACGTGGATATTCTTCATTTCTCTGCAGCTGTGTGCCTCCACTGTTGCCATCACTGCTGTTAATCTCCTCCATTTCACAGCAATTTACATTTATAGACAACTGCAGTGTCTGCAGCAGTACTGTAATCATCACATTAAGCTTTTTAACTGCCTGTCAGGTTCCCTCTGGAATATTTTCACAATTTTAAGCAAACATGGTGATATATGGTTTATGAAAGTATATGGAAAACACTGGAGAGAGGGTAATGATCTACTGGAGGATAATTTCAGCAACGAGGTACGAGTGTCGCACAGCCGAATAAGCAGAGAGCTGTTATTCCCAGCAGAGAAGTTTCAGATATTAGATTTATTGACCTGGCAGACGGCATGAAAATGAGACAATTGTCCAGCTCGTTTTGCTCTCAGTTTGCATTTTATGAGAGAAAATTTTAGCCAATTCATTTCATGATATGAAAACCTGGTAGATAATTTATGAGTCTGTGAGCCACACTGAGAGCAGAACAGGATATTCTGCACATAAATGATGAGTAATTTCAGCAGTAAAACAACACCCTGGCCACTTCAGTACTCTGTGTGCCAGAGCTTTAATACAAAAATGGGCCTAGTTTTTACAGTATTAATATCCAAGCTAACTTAGAAAATGCTTCCGTGATTTGAAGGCAATCTGCATTAAAAATCTAAGCAGCAGTTGTGCTTAATTTGTCTCCTTATTAGGGTGACATAAACCTTTCTTTTAAGAACTTGTACATGAAAAGAAATAATAAAAAATGAACTAAAGCAATATATAAAGTCTAACAATAAAAGCAGGCAAAAACGATAAATATATGTGCAGTATATCAAGATCTTTAAAGACAGTGAATTAGAGACTAAAGAGCAGTATCCCAACAATGAGTCCATGCTGCTCCACCCTTTTCAATCAAAGTTGTACAAGGAAGTCTCAACAAAGATGTCTAGTCTATGTATTAAAGATGTTCTGGTCCATTTACCCTGGTTTCCCAGGTGGAACCAGTGAAGCTTTAACATAATTTCAGTGTGTGTTTCCAACGTACCAGTTGAGGAGTGCCCTGACACCTGCTGACTGGAGACCAGCGACCTGGAGCTCAACCCTTAAAAACATAGGAATAGGAACATGAAGAGAGAGTCAGCTGTGATCAATGTTGGAGTTGTTACTCAAAAAAAGGTAATGTATTACACAGTACTTTACTTTTTGAAACAGGTAATGAACTACATTCCTCAGCTGGTACCTGAGGAAAGTCATTTATCTAATACAGCTTCTCCTTTGTGACATCACGTATGCTTTGCATGGCCTGAGATGCACTGTCAGATAATTACCAATTAACAGTATGAGAGTAATGTGTGACTTAAGTCTTTTAGAGCCTACGTCGTAGTACACTCAAGTGGCCGACACTGTTGCCACCATGTGTGTGTTGTGTGCATGCAATGCTCTGCAGTTCCACTGCTAATACACTACTTGGTGCTGAAGATTCTCTCTTTGAATTGATCCATTGTCTACAGCAGCGGTCCCCAACCCCGGGGCCTCGGACCGGTACCGGTCCGTGAGTCGTTTGGTACCGGGCCGCGAGAGTTGAGGCTCAGGTGTGAAATGTATAGTTTTCAGGGTTTTTATCGGTTTTGAGCGTTATTTTGTTATCGTTTTTATCGTTAACTCGGTTTTCCTGAGTATTTTCACGTGTGTTATGAATAAATCTTCTTTTTTTCGGTACCGGTACTAGTTTTATTTTGTCGTATTTATCCACGACACCTTAAAGGCCGGTCCATGAAAATAATGTCGGGCATAAACCGGTCCATGGCGCAAAAAAGGTTGGGGACCGCTGGTCTACAGGATGAGCAATTCACAGTTGATTACAATCTCTGTTAATGTGACATCTTGTTACATTTCTAGGGAGATGCATGTGAGGTTATGGCGTAAGTTAAAGCACAGGGATTCAGAAAGGTTTGTGGTGCATCTATCGCATAGATTTATCACAGAAGCTTAAATCTCACTTTAGGCTGTAGCCCCACACAATGATACAAATCTCTATCCTACCCAGGACAAACACACAAAATATGTTTTCAGTGTTTAAGAGCAAACATCAGGTTGACAACAAAGCTGAAAATCAGCAAAAAGGAGTCACGTTAGCAACAGCTTTTTCGGCTTTTTAGTCTGTTTCCACTTTAATATTAGCTTCTCACCCGTTTTGTGCAATTAGAGTAGAAGTATTATTGATGTGTCCACTCCTGAAAACTTGCAACCACTCAACTAATTTTTGCCTCCCTGCACATGATGTGAAGTCATCTAATTGTAGTATGTGCAGGAATAAAATGCACGTTTGATTTTTTTATTTTGAAATCCATCAATCCTGTAGGTAACTGAGGAACTTTCTTAATGCAAGTAACACCATAACTGTAATGTGATTACTATGTTACAGAAAAATGTAATGTGATTCCAGTAACATGTTATTTTGTATAGCATATCTCATTATCTAAACACTGTCTGCGTTTGTTTTGCAGATTCATACCTTGGTAGATGTCGTACTGTCCTGACATCAGATTGTAGCTCATACCCAGGTGTGTGTGATGGTGTGTGTGGAGGTGTCGGGCGAATGACACATGGTTCCTCTCTCTCTCCGTCTCTCTCTCTCCCTCAGGGGATCCCTTCTCACCAGGCTACAAACACACACACGCACGCACAAACACATACAGACATACACACACACGCTTACACTGTGCCTTTCACTTTTCTGTCTCCATAAGATTTTAGATGTGATCACTATTTTGATTTATTACATTCACATCATGCCAAGAGAAGTTATTTTATATTGACAAAATCAAATCAAGAATTATCTTTGCTAATTTTGCCAAGCTTAAGAAAAAATTGCAAAATTGTATCTCTATGAATTTTTCAGCAAACAGCAAAAGGTTTGTTTCTGCCTTCTGAAGTGACCCATGTAAGACACGACATCCTGAAACAGTCATGCCTTTGTTAACAAGTTTGCATGGTGATAGTGTTTAAATACACACATATTCAGGCCTATAATAAGAAGCTAATGAGTAAAATCCAAGTTCAGGTTGGGAGATGTTATATATGAGATAAGCAGCCACCACTTACAGACTAGCCAAAATACCCTTACCAATCCTGGAAGAGCCTGTGGACCACAAACCATGATGTAGGAGGAGCATCTATAGGTTTTAGTGTCAGTCTGAAGTCGAAAAGTAAAGTCAAAAGTTGTGCATGTTTTGTTGCGTACATTGTGTTAGATGCAACTTGATTCCTGCTTTTCTCCTGTTACCTGCAGGCTACTGTAAAACATTTTTGGTTCTTTAAGCTTTAATATATGCGCCTTAAACTTGTTAAAAAATGAGACTTCTAAGTGTGCTAATATTCAAATGATTTTATTTTTCTTTAACTGTTAAACTTCACAAAGGCTAAAACTGTCTAGGGCACATCTAAACACTCATTTAATGGAATAGAAATATAATCCATCAGACAGTTAACTTATACAGTCAACATTTTGCCGGCTTTACTTTGTGGTTTCCAGGCTGAACTTTATTAATATAATAAGTCCAGTCTTTACGAAACAAATCATTTGCGGGACACCCACATGCAGGGCTTTTAGTATATTTTTCCTCTCACTCTCTGTTGCTTTGTCTGCAAAGGAAAAACAAAACAATAACCTGATTATAAAAATAATCCTAAAACCTTCTTTGCACATGTATGTGTTGAGGTCATCACAATAGTTTCCTATTTAGGGGTTTATAAGGCATGTTTATGCCACGCTGATGTTATGTGATGGTCTTCGTGAGTGACTGCTTTAAATGCAGAGTGGAATCAAAGCAGTCTACCATTTTTACCCCCATCTTTATCTTTCCCTGAGGTGTTTTTCCTGTCTGAGGAAGATATCAGATCTGTGTCGTGTGAAGGAAAACAAACATCAGAAGTGTGTCGCTGTGAGCTGCAGTGTGGATGTGGCAGTAAAGCCTCTCACAGCAGGTGATTTTCCGTGATACTGATGGCTCTGCTGCTGCAGCAGCTCCATGGCTGAGGATGAGGATGAGTCGCTGCTCTGCTTGCTGCTCACCGCTCCTCCTCTGCCGGGTGGTGTCACCTCCGATTCTTCCCTGCCTGCTGTCTTACCGTACAGAGGATAATGAAAACCTATGACGACAAACACAGAAACAAAGAAACAGGCACACAGTAACTTTACATATCTATAAAAAATACAAATTATATTACCAACTCCAAACCAGTACATTCATTTGCAATACTTAACATGATATATATGATATTTATACTTGCACTTATTAAACTTTATTATAAATCTAAATGAATTGCACTTTACATTTTTAAGAAATACACAACGTAGCTATGTGACACTACTAAAACTCATATATGCAAATTGATATATTTATGATTTGCCACCAAACACTCAATTTTCTGACAGTTATTTCATGGTTCAGGCTTTAAAGAATTAACTAAGCCAAAAATAATCAAGAAAATTTCTTAATATAGTTTTGCATGTTAAGCAAACTCATCTTTTGCTGTACATGAACAAGGAGAATGAACAGACGCAATATATATGAGAGATTATGTTGTGAATTGGAATTCAGTTTCATAAATAAAGGCCTGCTGTTGCAGTTGCCTTTCATACTCCAGTATATACTCCAGTATAGGGGGCAGCATTGTGTGACAATATCCTTTCAGACAAAGGACCCCCAGCCATCCTGCTGAGGCTGAGCTGTCATCAGCTGTGAATGAAGAATGAGTGACTCACCAGAGAAGCAAATTTATATATTGCTCAGTTATGTTCACTGATATTCTCAGTATTCACAAAGTGTTGGGAGATTAGACTATGTGCAGCGGAGCACTGCATAACCTATGTGATGTGTGCAAGTGTATGCACTTCAGACTGCACAGGCAAGTGAACAACCCACTTCTTTTTGTGTGAGGGGAACAAAGAAGAAATGCTTGACTGTTTTATAGTCAGCTCATCTTCCTGGTACAAACCTGATGCGACATGCCAGATAAACACCAGCCTCTGTAATCAGTGAAGGGTATTTTATTTGCTGAATGACAGCAGGTAAAACTCATATGATGGCTAATACTATGTAACTATGCATCTTCACTAATTTAAAAGCCTTTCAGTGATTCAGTTTCAACTAGCACATCAATTCTTGTTATTGCTTCAGCTTAAACTTCATACTGAATGTTTCAGATGTAGCACTCAACTGTATTTTAATGTGAATACGCAAGTATAAGTGTAAACAAGAACTTTAGCTAAACTACTTAGCTGAGCCGAGACTAAATGGTGGAAACAGAGGTAAATAGCTAACAGTTCCCTAGATTAATTTTTGCATTGTTCTGCCTTTGTCTTCTGAGCTCTTATAACATATTTACCAAAATGTTGAACTACGCCCTTAACATTAACTCCGACCTTCACTCAGTCTTACCTGGGTAATTGTGGACCAGGGTTGGGGATACCCCTCTGTAGGAGCCCCCACTGCTCTCGCACATTGCCAGGTAGGGTTGATAGGAGGAGTGCTGGTACTGAATGTAGGGCTGCTGAGGGGTCATTGGAGGAGAAACTGCCGCCCGGGCACTTTGTGACTCCTCAGACAGCCCTCCCATTGGCTCCTGGCCCTGATCATCCAGCCCTTCCAGCCTGTCTGAATCCTCCGTGTCGATGGCAGGCGGGAGATCGTGCGGTGCATGGACCCTGGCTTTTTTAGCATCTGCACCCACAACTCCTCCTCTTTCTCCTCCACCTCCTCCTCCTGAAGTCATCTTGGCTCCGGCAGGCTCCATGGTAGCTCCCCATTCTTTTCCACTGTCTGATTCGCCCTCCTCAGCCTCCTCCCCATGCTGACTCTGTAGCTCTGAGTATTTGCTGTGAGCGAGGCGGTGAGCCCAGGTGGGGCCGTCTGAGGGCTAGATCGATGGGGACAAGTGTTGGTGCTACTTGCAGTGTTTCCCCTATAATTCTTTGTTAACAGTGGTGGGTGGGAGTCATTTTGGGGTTGGTTCAACTCCAGTCCACGTCTGTCCCAGTTTGTGTTTACACGGGTAGTCGAAGGGCTAAAACTAAATGCCTTTTTTTGGATTAAGTCTAAATGTTATCTCTTTGTCTCTTGGGATTTTTGGAGGAAAAGCAAAGCAAATTTATGACTTTCATTGCACATTTTCTTTTTAACAGGGGTGGAAAATTTCTTGTTGCGGCGGCCCACCGCTGCTGAATGACTATAGAGGAAACACTGAGTGAACAGAGCCATAGACAGACCATCTATCACTGGCTCTGGGTGTGATGTTGATGAAGGATGACGACGTTTCAACAGCAGGCGGCCATTCAGAAGTGGGATGTGAAGACTGTGGCGTCCCTCTCAATGACACGAATCAAGACACGCCTCACACATGATCAAGTGCAGAATTTAGGCCAAGAAAAAAAAGAACCTACCCTCCCCAACGCAGCTTTTGCTCAATTTGTACAGCCTTTGTTTGTTTTTTCTTTTTTACATCAGCATGGCTAGAGTCAGCGATTAATCGCATTGTGAGAAGACATGGGTTACAAATCTGTACAAGCTTATGGGTTAGAAAGGGTTTTTTTTTAGCTTCTTTACAGCTAAGGTGGTAATTCTCTCTCTAAACATCAAAATCGTTTGCCTCCATCAAATCAAACAATTTTGAACGAAGTAGCATGTTAAAGTAGAGCTACACCACCACAGAAGCCACATGGTCTTTTTTTATTAGCACCTATTGGTTTAGCTGTACACACTGTGTGATTAATCTCTTTGTGACACTCAACAGCAGTCATTAAAGCACACCAACAACACCATCAGCGGCGGCGGCAGGTTATAGACACAGGGAGAAACTTACACTGGAAAAGGAAACATTTGAGTCCAGATCTGTCTGACTGTTTGGGTTGTGGAGTGATGAAGAAGAGGAAGAGGAGGGTGACTTGATGTCATCACAGTCTTTCATTGAGACCTGGTGCTGGTCCACCATGCCACTGTGCACTGACTTTATGCCCAGGCTCTGTCCCCTTTCTCCCCTCTCACTCATCTCTACATAGGACAGGACAGGTTTGGGACAGCAACCTTTAGCACCGTCTGGACCTTTACCTAGCATGGGTCCACCAGCTGAACACCCAACCACATGTTTAACTTCCTCACTGTCTCTCACAGTCTGTGCCCTCTGCTTGGCACTGGATGTCTGGTCACAGCATTTGGAAGATAATAACAGTTTTTGGTCCATGTACAGTCCCCTTGAATACTGGCCATAATATAGGGACTGGGCCAAAGCTGTCTGGGTCTGACTCATAGCCAGCTGTAGCTGAGACTGAGGTGGTCCGTCACCTTTCTTGGAATCAGAGAACTCGTGGGAGGAGTTTTTATCATCCTCTTTCATTTCTTCTTTTCTGTCTTTCCCCTTGCAGTCGTGGGCTGAGCTTTTGTGGAAAGTCATGTTGCTGCTGTTCTGCCTATCTGACTGCATGTATCCTGACAGGTAGTAGGGCTCATAACTATGGTAGTACGGGGACTGAGGGTCTTTTGATGACGGGGTGCATGCTGTGGGTGGAGTTTTACCAGAGTTACTATGGTTGCTGTTGGAGCTCACCTCGGAAGAAGTTGAGGAGCCAGACTTGGATCTGATTCCATCTGACCGACATTCGGAAGATCCCCCATCATCTGCAGCATCTGAGATGTCAGAGTAGGCGGGACTGTTATTCTTGCTGCTGCTGTCTGCTGTACCCAGGCAACTACCACTTGCATCAAGGCGTGATGAGCTACCAATAGAGGGACTGGGGGCATTGTCAGTAAAGGTGTAGACCTTGTCGGCCTCAGCACGAATACTGGCCATCCTGCTCTCTTGGCTCTCACTGAGTCCATTCATTACATCCTGCTTGCTGAGGTGTTCCTTTAGAAGGCTTCCAGAATTCTCTTTCACCCCAATTTTAGACCCAACACCATCATCCATTTTTATTCCACTGCTGTCTCCATTAGGTGTTCTCACTGCATCTTTGTTATGTTTGTCTTTAAGTCTCCGCTTTTCTTTTTTCCTGGTCTCCTTGCAGGTGACCAGCGTAGCTTTGACCAGGCTTGGCTCTACAACAATGCTTAACTTTGGCTTGATGGGTTTCAAAGGAAGATTTTTACTAGTGAGGCCTACAGCTGCCATAGGAGATGGCTGCTGTGAGTTAACAGCATCTGCTGTGCTGGATGGATATGTTGTGTTGGGTATGGCGATAAGTTTAGGGGGAGCAGGGGCTGGAGCAATTGGCCGGTTGGTCCTTGACTTGGACATCTTCTCTACCTTCCCGTTGGCCTTCTTGCCCTTATCACAGGCACTTCCCTTTTTCTCGATCAAACCTTCAGCTTCCAGTTTGGGCATCTCGACTGAGGAGTTCCTGTCTGGGACCATGCAGTTCTCCAGAACCACAGTCATGTTAGATATGATTGGCAGATTGCTAAGGTCATCAATTAGACCATCTTTTAGCAGTGAGGTTCTTCTGGTTTTGGAGTTGGCTGTGGGGCTGTGGTCGGTACTGAGAAGAAGTCGTCTGTTTTTAGGTGACCCCACTGTGGTCACCTTATACAGAGGAGCATTTTTCTTTGAGGAGCTGTTGGTATTAGTGCTGTTGTTTGTCTCTGAGAGGTCATATGTCATGTTGCTGATGCTGTCCTCGCAGTCTGATAGCCGTTCTTCGCTCTCCCCATCCTTCATGGGTTCCAGTTCAGGCTTCCGCTGCTCCTCAACCTCCAGGTGTGCATGCGTCTGGTGGTAGCGCAGGCCATTGATGTGCTTATAGCGCTTAGTGCAGTTTGGGTGGGGGCAGTCAATGAGGATGGGTGGTGGTGGTGATGAAGCACAGCCTCCTCCTGGATCCATAAACGATGGGTCAGATTTACCCTGTGGTGTGGACGGGGCGCTTCGGGATTTTGCACGAATCCTCTTCCCATTGCCATTTTTAACGTCATCTGAGGAGACCAGGCTGAGATCCAAGTCAGATGGTGGCTTGTTCTTTCGCTTCCCAGATGAGAGAGAGGCTGGTTTCACTTCCTCCACAGTGAAGAAAGAAGGAGGTGCTCGGCAGTTGCTGTTGATGAGGTTAAGACTGCCTCTTCTTCCTTTGCTGTGGATAGGTGCAGCTGTTCCGGCCACACCACCTCCGCGGCTCCTGTGCTGAGACAGACCACGGACTTTGGCAGCAGGGGTCGGCTCTACACAGGGTCGATCGGCCATGGCAATTCGCATACGCTTTCCCCGGCCACGGCCACCTGGTAACTCAGGGTCACTGGAGGGTGATTCACAAAACCTAGACAGAGGAGGAAAAAAACAATGAACTAAGTAAATTCCCTTTGATCAAATAACAGTCATACTAATCAATTAATCAAAAGCCCTTGATTAACTGATCATCTTTAAGTGTGACTAACTCTACAAAAGCAGAGTTTCTGACAATTTTGAGGTGGGTAATAACACAATTCAATCGAGAAAAGACTTCTACAGCTGATCTTAGAGCTTTGAGAATGAACAGTTATTGCCCATAAATCTGGAAACGGTTAAAAGGCCATTCCCAAACAATTTGAGGCCCATCATTCTACCATAAGAAAGATTGTTCACAAATGGAAAAACATTCCTGGGAAAGTCCCAAAAAAGGATGTTCCAGCAAATTCACCCTAAGATCTGTCACGATCCTGGGTCTTATGACCCAGTGTTTTGAGTTTTAGTTCATTTTGATGTTTATAGTATGTTTAAGCTCATTAGGTCTCCTATGTTCATTTGCTTATTAGTTCCCCCTTGTGTTTCCAACCCATGTTAAGTCTCCCCTGCTCTTCATGTGTTTCATGTCTGTGTCTTACGTTGTCAAGTTCTGGTTGTCATGTCTGCGTCTCATTATGTTTCCTATTCTATTTTGTAGAGATCTTGTGTTTTTATATTATGGTTTATGTTTTGAGTCCTTTGTTGTACTGTTTCTTGTTTCCCTAGGTCTCATTTATGGTTATCATAGGTTTAGTTCTTTGGCTTTGTAATATGGCTTCCCTGTGTTCCATGTTGTGTCTACTGTGACGTTTTTGTACCATGTTTCAGGTTCCTACTGTATGTTCTGTCTCCCCAGTTGCTGTTAAGTTTACATGTCTAGAGTTCAGTCAGTGTGTTTCCTGTTTTACTTTGGAGGTCCGTGTCTCATGTCAGTGTTTCTAGTTTTGCTTCCCTTGTCTCGTCCAGCCTGATTACTCCCAGCTGTGCTCTCCTTCTGTGTCTCGTTCCCTCGTTATCCCTCTGTGTATTTGAGCCCTGTGTTTCTCTTTGTCAGTGTCATGGCTGTGTTTCCCTGTGTGTCAGTTTATCCATGCCCCAGTTTAGTTTAGTTTTGTTATATTTTTGTGCCATTCTGCAATAAAGCAGCTTTTTGAGTTTTATTCCTGCGTGGTGAGTTTTGCGTTTGGGTCCTTCTCTTGCCTGCACACAGCCGAAACATGACAAGATCAGACAATGTAATACTGCCAAAAGACAAGAGCTACTTCTACAGGTCTCTGTTAATCAAGGTGTTATATTGGTCAACTCAAAGTCCAGACTGTGACAAGTCTGCAATGCTCTGAACTTTAAGACCTCAATTAACTGAAGCCACGATGTAAAAAAGAGTGGGACAAAATTTTTGAGAGTCATGTGAAAGACTGATAAAAGGACTTCTGGTTGACTTGTCCCAAAGTTCAAATCATTTGACTGGAGTAATCTTGGGCATGTTAAGTACAACAAAAAAATATAGTGTCAAGTAATAAATCAGATAAGACATGTGAGAGGACAGTTGTGCACTTCCAAAAACAACCCACACTGATGCCACAAAATCATAAAAATAATTAAACTCATTCTGCTCTGCGAAAGCAGCCTTTGTGTGAGTTAGAGAGGCAAGGTTATCCAGAAGGTAACTCTTTAAGTTCTGAATAATATAAAAACAGAAATAGGAGAATGAGCAATTTAAAAAGTAACTGTGGAAAGTGCAATTTGGGTTAGTTAAGTTAGTAAGAAACTCTTTCAACATTGTACTTCCAAACAGTTTGCTTTGATTTTACTCTTCCACACAAGGAAATATGCTTCGAAAGTGAGAAAAGAAATTGCTTAAAGATGACGGCTGTGCTGTGATTTTGGCTCCAATAACATGTAAAATACTGAGACACAACAGAAGGTTTCTTACTTTTGTCTCTCTCGTACTGTGCTTACTAATGAGGATGAAGAGGGGTTGTCCTCTGATTGTTGGTGTTTTCCATCTAATACTGACTTGAGGTGACTGTTGCTGTAAACTATGAACTGAATGCTATTCAGGACAGCCCTAGTGTTGTTGTATTTGTAGAATATATATTCCATTATTTATTGTTGAGGTCATGACATCTTCCTTAAATCCTGAGCTGAAAACAAGATTCTCTTTTTCATGTCCATGCTTTTGTTCCTGAAAGGTTTTCATTTTTTATACCAAGAACAGCTTGTTCATATCATTACCCAAACTGAACTCCAGAATCAGACAGAGACCCCATGAGATAACATATTACCATTCAAGGCTCATCTGAACCAATTTACCCAGTCGTCAGGCATAAAAATCGACTTTTTTCTGTACAAAGCCTGCTCCTCTTTTGATAACATAAAAAAATCCTGTACAATCCACAGTTATCTCTGTATTTGATATGGAGACATTTTGTATTCACTTGCCGTCCCTTCTACTTTGAAGTCTTTTGATGCTGTTTACCTCGGTGCCTAGCATCTTAACACTGGAGATGCTTTTCCACACTCGGATATTGTTATTCATATCAAAAACCTGTCTGCTGTGATGAGAAAAATGCCTCACTTTATGTTTATCCGCAGTGTAAAGCATGGCTTTAGACGCCGGACTCTGAACCTTGCATCGGGGCTGGCCTTCTAATGCATTAATTATGACACGTTATCACAGGACTGATTTGTGTTAAATACCCAGTGAATAAATTCTGACCTTGGAAAAAGAGTTTTGGGTATTAATCACCTTATTAATGGAACGGACTGCAGAGCACGTTGAGACTAGACTTTCTCGTCTCCCTCTGTGATTTTAAAACGATGATATCTCACATTTTCTGTGATGTTTGTAATTGCTTTTTTCTCCATCAGTGTGTCCCTGAATGTCACAGAAGCAGCCGGAACATGCAACTGAAATTATATGTATTTTCCTTTGACATTTCAAGGATATCTCTTCTATTTAAAACGTGTTTTTTAATCAACTGAGTGATGATGCTTTCCGACCACTCAACTTTGTAATAATCTGAAACTTATTTTTGATATTTCATCCAGTTTTAGTTAAATCTTTCAGCTGCGTTTTCACTCAAAAATGGATGAATCAATCATAGAAGAGGAAGGGTTTTATTCCATTGAATTATATAACAAAACCCAGATTTGGTCACCATTGACAGACGTCCACACTGATGAGAACCCGAATGAATTTGGTGCCCGTTTTCTGAGATTAAGCAGTAATTGCCATGACAACAATCGTTTACATACAGGGCTGATAATTGAGAGGTTTCATCGGAGCGAGGAGGGACTGTCACATTTTCCACTCAGCAATTACAAAACCACTCATCGTTTATGAAACCGTTGAGATGTAGAGTGGAGAGCGTTTTTGTTAAAGCTCATCACAACAGCTGACAGCCCCAAAGCCAATTGAGCCTTTTTATCATTTTAGCAACATTAAAGCACTTTGAAGAAATAGGTGCTCTTTCCAGTTAATCAAATAAACAATCAGCAGCAAATAAAAGCCAATAAGAATAACAATAAAATGATAAAACAAAACGCGGTGGATCAAACAGGGAAATAAACCAGGCAGCAGTATGCCCTTAAGTGTGTTTACAGTGGGAATATGAATTGCTTGGGGCCTGATTTCAACAGTAAATGTCTGAGAGCGTATAAGAGAAACACACTGCAAAGCTCACAACCCAGCTTAGCAAACCAAATTGATGTTTTGAAAACCGAAATTCATACTAAACGACTGCTATAACCTTCAGCGCAGAGAAAAAAACTGCTGCAAAAACCTCCTGGTGACTGTATTAAGCACCACATTAGCAGGCAAGGCTCTCTATTTAATCTTTAATAATACCTTTCTTTTTTGTCTAAGTGAAAGTGAAAGACAGATCAAAATGAGCTTCCACCTAAAGACCTGACTTCTAGTTTTGAAATGTTAATGAAAATTATTTCACCACAGATGCCATCCTTGAGTAAGGAACCATCTTTTAGAAACTTAAAGTAAAGAAGGTCCAACACATTTTTCATTGATTAGTTTTTTCTTTGTCTGTCTGTCTTTTTTTGGCCTAGACTACTGAAACTTTTCTCTGGAAAAATCAATTCATTGCCATTGCAAACAACCCACACAATGCACTGTGGCGTGGGACCAGTACCAAACTGAAGTATAAAATTTAATGTGATATAAGTCCTGGAAAGGAGAATGGCCTGACATGATTTATAGCGGTCAGCAGCTCCAACCAAACCTCCCACTTGATTTGTCTGAGCTCCACTAGTCTTGTGTGTTTCAGTGTGAGTAAAGTTTGTCTTACATATTAGAGGAAGACTCGGCACCAGAGCATATCGTTAGCTTCATAGCATAAGTGCCTAAGTCATTTTTTTGTGATGACATAGGCAGACGGACAGGATGATGCAGCAGTGGTAGGGGAGTAAAGTTAGGCAAAAATCTCAATTTGACCAAAAAATGACTTAGGCACTTATGCTATGAAGCTAACGATATGAACTTTGACAGGGGGACATCAACTCACTTTGCTATTTCATTAAAACACTCCCACACACAGCAAATAGATACACATGACTACTATCATTACTGTTGTTATGGATAAATAAGCTACTTGAAAGCACATCACAAACAAACGCACACAGTATGCTCATACAGAAATGTATCCACAGACACAAAGTGCAAAATATCTCTCTTAGACTGCAAAGTGTAGAAAGCAGGAGATACATTTTCTCACAGACACAGTTAGTGTCTGTGAGTGCAGAATATTCTCAACATGTTTCCATTTGTTTTGCAATTGTTAAGTGATATGATGTTTCAGAGCTAGCCTCACAAGCTGACGAATCTCTTCTTAGCTCCGAAGCAATGAGAGGGGTGCATCTCAAAATCTCTTGCCTAGGACCATCTGCTCCAAAGTCAGCGTCCTCCTCAGTCATGCTGGTTAGCGCTGTCGCTGCAAAAACACTAAGCTGTTAACTGAATAACTTGAGCTGCAGCAACTGCTTTTCTACTGTAATTGAGCACTCAATGCACGTTATGCAACAGGCCTAATTCACCCAAGCACTTTTTTTCCACACTTATGTGCGTTCTATCTAACATTCACACACATTTGCACTCCAGAGAGCAACTTGGTGTTCAGTATCTTGCCCAGAAGCGCTTTGGCATGCAGAGTGGAGCAGCCAGGCATTAAACCACCAACCTTCCAGCCTGCTCTACCTCCTGAGCAACAGTCACCCCATAACGTAGATCAGCAGAATTTTGCTGAAGGAGCACAGTGACCTTTTCGGCTGGGCCTGGACCCCAAAAGCCTGTCTACAGTGCTGGATAGAGGCAAGAAAAGAAAGTAAATAGTAAATGTTACCTTGGAGGAGCCCAGTCGTGTTTGGTGCAGTCTAACAGAGTTCCCACGTAGGTTCTCTTCCTCCACGTCACATTCACCACCAGCACACCTGTCAGCCGCAGAGGAAAGGGACGGCAGTCAGCATTGGATTCACTGACAAGCCTATATATCAGAGTTTGGCATAGAGTTCAGAACACAAACCCCCCCACTCAGCATCCTAGATAAAAATAATTGTTTGGCCCAAAAGTGTCTCACATCTGCAGTTTTCTTTGGACCACATTTGGCTTTGATTGACTGCACTGGCTCAGGGAGAGACTTGTTGCCTCGACTCAGCCACAGTTACACTTTACACGTGCCAGATGTTCGGTCTGTTGTGACACACCACGATTGTCACAACCCATATTACTACGTTATGCTCGCCTCATTACTGTTGGCCCACACAACAAGTGCTGTAACTAAGTTGTACTTGCCAAAACGAGTCCAGATCAAGCCCAGATGTGACTGGAACGAAGGCTTTAATTTACAAGGGTGTTCAGCTACAACGCTGTTCTGAAATATACACACTCACATACACACATTTAGTGGAAATAAGATCTCAAAAGTGATTTTTATACAGATATTTGACATATCAAACAGTGACACAGGCGTGTTGAAAGATCTGCTGAAGTGATTTTACAGCATATCAACTGTGTCTGAAAAAAGCGTTCACCTTTTTTCACCCTTTTCCAGGCCCTCTGTGGAGCCACGGAAATTCTCATTTTTCTGTTCTGGCTTTTATCTAAAGACGAACGTGTAATGAATGATGAAACAATAAAATGGAGCAGACCGCATTTTAGAGGAGAGAAAAATCGCTGCGATGAGCAGACATCTGAGAACAGCAGCAGTTAATAGTGTGGAAATAAAAAGCCGTGGCAACCTGAAGGACGGAGTTCATGCTTTTAAGAATTGTTTTCAAAGTGCTTCACGTTGTTTTGCTACAGCCTGTGAAATCACTCGGTCTGATATTACTCAGGAACATCCTCGGAGGAAAAATACAGTCTTACATTCTTGTCAGGTTTTTGTATGGAAGAAATATTTAGTCTTCAAGGTTTAAACTCTAATCTGAAGACGCTTTTGCCATCTGAAATGAATGCCTCTCTCTTCTCTCTCGCTCCCAGACTGACATTTGAAAACCATTAACCTCCGTTTTGTGATGCGCCAGCGGCAACGCCAGGCAAATCAAATTTTGGACGCATTACAGCTTTAAAACGAGGCTTGACTGCAACACACGACTCCCCGCTCTTCAATTATGTCTGATAGCCGCCACCTTCACAGAACACTCTCACAGATAAATGAGAGGCAGGAAACGCAGCCAAGAAGGTGGATGTGATCAGGCGGAGGCCCTAAAATCTCCAGTTAAAATCTCCACTTAATGAACTGGACGGATTTCATTAGTCAAGAACTTAACCCTCATAATTTCCACTTTAAATACTCCAACAAGGCTTTGATCAAATGTATTTTCTACTTTGTTCAGCCAGGTCCTGTCTCATTTTCATGCCAAACTGGAAAAGGAATGTTTAGGAACGCAGGAACGTTTAAAAACACGAGAAGGTCTGACGTGTAAAATGAAACAGATTAGTGTTATCGACCACGTTAACTCGTTGGTAATAAAAGTCAGATTTCCTCAGGTTGTATCCTCCAATTTAAGCAGCTTTCAAATGACAAATTCAGTGGTTTTATCAGAGGTTGTTCGACTGACTACTACACCAAATGACTTTTCAAGCATTTTTAGTGTTGCAGACAAACATCCAACGCTGCAATGAAAAGCTCGCTGTTTTGCTAAAGCTGTAGTGTGCCTCCATCATCTCGATCATGCAGTATAAGGCAGTCATAAAAACCGGTCTTCTCATCTTGACATTCAGATGACTATGAACACGTTTATCTTCTTTCTATCTTCTTGTGTTCACACTGTGCAGTTGGATTCAAAGCAATAAAAGTGAGCACATCAACGGAAGATCAATACATCAAGGAGCACTCAGACTCCAATCAGCAGAAGTCCTGTGAGAGAAAGCTCTCTAGACATGGTCTCAGAGTCTCTAAATGACTTCTTAGGAGAGCAAACGCTCAGATTTGGCTCAGATGCAGCTGATTTCACAGTGAGCAATGGAAAAAAGACATCAGAGCATGACCAATATAGTGGTTTTAAGACTGATTCTTTTTTTTGTTTCTTTCAGACACATGAAACAGATTTCCCTAAAACTTGAATGCATTGGTGTCCAAACCCAGGCCTCGAGGGCCGGTGTCCTGCAGGTTTTACATTTGTCCTTGATCCATCACAGCTGATTTGAATGGCTAAATTACCTCCTCATCATGTCTTGAAGTTCTCTAGAGGCCTGGTAATGAACTAATCATTTGATTCAGGTGTGTAGACCCAGGGTGAGATCTAAAACCTGCAGGACGTTACAGAGTGCCCTCTGGTGGACAAACTATGCAATGTTAACACATCTAAAATGGCTGAAGGGTGTTTCTCTTCTCCTTTTTTTACTTTTTATTTTTATTTACACATAAAAGTGAGGAACCTTCTAGTGGCCAGCAGAGCCTTGTGGAAACGATCAAACATCCCTGCTACCACTGTGTCGCTGAAAGTCTCCAATGGTTCTTCCTTTTCTTGTTTTGCCGAGAGCGTCCTCCCTTTCTGCAACTGCTCTACTGAAGGTAGGCCAGGTTGACAGACTGTGACATAACTCTGGATTCTCTGTGAAGCAATGGGACTGACCTGGGTCTGTGAGCACCAACTCCCAGGGGTGAGACGGACTGGAGAATGCTGTATGCGAGCGACTGAGTATGGACATCAGTCACAAAATACAAACATTCACATGCCTGCCCAAATTGGCTACATTGCTGTACAGGCAATGTGTAATGTATGCAGGAAATATGAGCAGACGAAAGGTCAACTACCAGAAAAACTGTGCAAAGCTCGCTCCCACTTCTCGGGTTCAACTCGGCATGGAAGTGAACGGTGTGTTCTACAAGCTGGGCAGCTAAGTTGAGCACTGGAGTGATGCGTAAGATGCATGTTACATGCAGATTTCACAGAGACTCAGAAAAGTCCTTTGGGGAGTCAACATAGCTATCTGTGACAGCTGGGATAGACTCCACGACCTTCACACAACCATGAGCTGGATGATGGATGGATGGATTTTTCATTTATCAGCTGTTACAAATGACGATACCGACGTTTCTCCACAGTCACTTGGACTCAAGCCCACTGAAATAAGGTGTATATAAGAGCTGGTTTAGCAATAAGAGTTAAAAGATGGAAAAACAGTGGTCAGCAGGGGCCAATTCCTCTGGTTAAAAAAACAGAAAAATAAAAACTGAATTTATAGACGAAAATAATCCCACTGCTTCTGATATGTAAACACTATCCCGATGATTTTTTTATGTCAGTGACGAGTTTCAAGTCTTATTGAACACTGAAAGGTTTGTATTCATGTAACGCAGTCTGTTATCCGTGCAGCATAATGACACTGAAACTAGTTTTCGACTGCCAGCTGAGATTCTTTCTCTGCAGTCTTGAGCCTCAAATGGAGGTAATGCAAGTACAGATGCTCCCTGAGGACTGGAAACAACCCACTGCAAATATGTGAGAAACTGCTTGCTGAGTGCATTCCTCGGTATGCCTCTGTATCTTCTGAGACTATAAAGGTTTGGATATAGCTGTAAATAAAATCCTCTCTTGATTCTGTTCAGTCACTAAAAGTTCATTTAGAGGCCAGGTGTGGGTTTTTGGAAGCTGTGTAAGGCCCAGGGGTGCAGCTGCATAAAGCTCTCACCAGTAAAGCAGATTTTTAAATCATCAGAGTTATAAAGCTACATATACACATGGCTCCGCTGCATAAAAGTCAATATTTGTAGAACTGCAGGACAACATGTATAAGCCTCATTTAAATTCTCCTCACAAATGTACACAAACAGCCCAAAACAACATGGTTTGAGGGCACATCACCACTCATTAGTCGTGTTAGTGAGAAAAAGGGCCAAGAAGACATGCAATTTAACCAATTTGCAACACTGACGACTCTCTTCAACAGCAGAACACAGTTATTTTATCATAATTATCAAAATGTAACATCAGAATCATGCTCAATAATACATTTATGAAGCATATTCTGAAATAGGCTCAGCAGATGAGACTCAAATTAAAGAAAAAAATGACTAAAATGTAAAGAACTGGTCCAGTGTTTGATATGCTCCCACCTGACTAAATTGTCACTGGCTGGACAACTGGCAATTTTACATTCACAATACAAAACGCACAGCAGGACCAATCCATTACTGGCAGCAGGAGGTATTTTCACATAACTGACTTCTGGCTTAATTATATTTAAATTTACTGAACTTACTGAACAAACTAATTGACACCATCTCAAAGATGCCAACAAGATGTGTGTAAGCTTCACAGTTTTCAAATCACAGCTGTCAACAAGGAGCATTACGTAAAAACACTAGTCTTACACCTGCACTTTTTTGAGTGGCCAACAGGGGGCGTTTCCTGTGGATGCAGATATTAGCCTGGTGGCATAAAGGCTATAGGAAAATGACCCTTTGGCTTTTCCTGATTAATGACTAAGACTATGATTAATGAATAAGTTTATGTCCTCAGTCGCTAGTTTTAGTTAAATAAGTTTTATTTAACACAGCACGATGTTTATTTATAAATTAGGGACCCCATTATAGTCAAAATGGAGAATAAAGCAGGGTGTGCTGTACCACATGACTGACAGGTAGCTGTTGCATTAGCGTGAAGTGTTCCTTGTTTTCTCAGTCAGATCCACCTCTAGTTTGTCACATCTGGCTTCAAAACACCAAAATAGCAGTGCCAAAGGGACTTTTCAAATGTGCAATATCACAGAGGCTATTTTTATCTTCTTTAATACAGTCTGTGGTAAATAAAGCAGCTACAAGCTGGATGTGACGCCCTCTCTAAATGGAAAAACGGCTCAGAGACTTTTGCTATGATTTTACTGAAACAACTGAAAGGCACTTTGAGTTCACGTTTCATTTCTTTTTTAAATGCCGCATAAATAAAATTGACTGAACTTGACTGAGACATTCATCATACAAAAATTAAGCTCATAAATGAACCTTTTGGGATGAAATTTTTAAAGATATCTGTGTAAGCTGTAAAACAATACCACAAGACATTATTTTTCTATCAGGTTTTGTCTTATTTTACCTGCAGGGTGCATCCTCGCTGCTCATCATTCTTTTATAAATACCGGTTTATGCGTTATATAAATGGCATTTGCATGATTTTTGTGTGTATGCATCATTTATACATCTGGCCCCTGGTGTGCAGCTGAGGAGCACTGATTAAAGCGAGCCGTGCGCAAAGACAAGAATGTGGCGTTCAAGCCAAATTTCAAAATAAAAAGTCAGAGGGTCTCTGACAGCTGGTCTGACTAATAAGACAGCTGAGATGATGAGGTCAACACAGGGAGGTTGACACATACTGTGTACAAAGAAAGGGTTTTGTTTGACCTAAAAACATAAACAGACATTTTAAACTGGCTTTCCTGTAAATCAGTATATGTCTGTAATGTGCAGGCAGCGGTCCTCGGAGTCAAGAAACAGCCGTGATGAGCTGGTTTGGTCATTTGTAACTTTAAATAGCAGAAGCAAGAATCTCAGATACTCATCACGATACAGTGATGATGCGACTGTATCACAATATAGTGACTCATTACATTATAAGACAGTCAGTCAGCTACATACAGTGATACAATGAGTCAGATTGGAAGAGGCATCGGTTTGAAATGCCAAATTCCACAAATCTCCAGAGGCTGATTGGATGGATTCAGCTCTCAAGTACTCAGCGCAAACGAAGGCATGAAGTCATTAGCGTGAAGTCAATGAACAGAAGCAACCACGATGCACCCGCTGGGCCAACGTTAGCACTGATGACTTATAGATCCTTGGTGTGGATCTTGCAATCCTCATCAGGATCACATACAGTGGAAACACGTCTCACATCAAGTCTACACATACACTGCAAGAGACCTGATGATGATGATGATGATGAGCGCTTGAACAATGGAGGAGTAAGCAATACGATACTGCTGCATCAACATATCTAAACCATATCTAAAAGAGCTAATGTCACTTCTAGTTTAATCTTTCATGAATTTCTTGATATCTTATTGCAGGCCCACGTGGATGTGAAAAATCGACTTCTTCAGTGCTGCATTGCTTGCAATAAAGAAATGAGCAGCAATAAAGTAATAGAACAAGTCAAGCAGACAGTAAAACAAACTGATGGTTAAATAATAGTTGCACAAGGACAAGGATAAAAGGGTACAAGATGTAGGATGAAGTAGATGAAATATGTAGAAACAAAGTCCAAAGTGCAGCAATGGAGGTTTTCCTCTTCACTCTCGTGCCCCCTGAAGCCTCGCTCGGGCTGAAACGTGACAGCGTTTCTATTTTTAGTCAGCAAGTCTCTTCTTGGGAAGAAGCCAAAACACTCAATAGGTCGTCAGTTTGTGTCTCGCTGTCATGAACGTGGGCGTTTGTGCTGCTATTAGAGAACCTGTGTGGCATTCAGGATCCCTCAAAGTCTGTTTCTAACACTTATTGAAATAAACGCCCTGACTCAATTTTACTGCTTCACAGAGGCTTCGCACAAACAAGCAACCACTTTTTAAAAGAGAGTGAGCAATGTCTGAGTAGTGCTTGAACTAAACGCCCCTGAATTCAAGCATCTCTATCTGAGGGACTTCAGGGTTTGTTTGTTATGAGTCAGGGAAAAAGAAAATGTTCTCCGCATTGTGCGCCCTCTCTTTATCCTCTGCACTGCAGAAAATAACAACATCTTAATGGAGAAATTAAAAATGAATGTCTTTCCCTCATTCACACCGACTCTGCATTGACTCTCTGTTCATTTTCTCCCTTGCAGTCTGAACCTGCATCTGCTTTTGCTGTGAAACGAAATGAAAAAAGATGCTCGAGCTGCACTGCTGCATCCAAATGTGACATCCACACTGCACTGAGTGCAGTTTAAGTGTCTGTCGAGGCTGTCAGAATCACCCAGCTCTGCCTCGCCTGTGTTTGTGTCGCTGCTGCTTCATATTTTTCTGCTGATTTGCTCTAAGCTCTCGGCAAGCATCCCCTGACTTCTCCTCTGCAGCTGTGTGAGCACTGTCAACAGCAATCCTTAAACCTGAGCCAGTCACAGTCACTGAAGTTGACTCCACAGTATCACATGTATTTAGCAATAAAATGTGCACTTTCTCATTGAAGTGCTGGTAAATTAACGTGATTAATTACTGCTTCGTGAGATTTTGGAGGGGAATTTTTGAGAGAATGAGGAATTATGTATCAAGTCGGATTTGTCAGGAGGTTATTAGAATGGATGGCAGGCAAGAAGGTTCAGAGTCCTATATGTGTAATTGCTTAGTCAGCAAAAGCAGCTTAGATAAGGTTAAAGAATAACAGTGCTAATAAACTTGTATCAAAACAGTGCCCCTGTGATGGACACTGCGTCTCCTCCAGTGCTTTCAAACAATGATCGTATTACTTGATTTTTATTTTTGGTATCTGAAGAACATTGCAGGAGAGCAAACCTGTCAAGCAAAGATTGCGATGCCACAGTTCAGATCATTTCCTCTGAATGTCCCCCTATAGACACCTCAGGATGTTACAGTAAAACTTTGCTTTGACAGCCTCATCCTGAGGGGCGAATTAACTGTGTAGGATCCCTTGAATGCTGAAAAAATGATGAGTATTATCCTGGTCTCACTTATCACCTGACACATTGCCTCCAGGCTTGGAAACTGTGGATTCTCCCACTACAAACTGCTCGGCTGTAGCTGAAGACTAAGCTCATCACTTGACGATCTTCCACATGAAATTCGGATCAGTTTGAAACGGAAGTTGATGTTTCTCGTCTGTACAAGTTTGAGGTCTGTGGTGCTATTTGCATGTGGTCGTTTTCAGTTAAGCTATCCAAAAATAGCAGCTGAACTGAAAACGATCTAGGGTGTATGAAAACATGACCTTAAACTGGAATTTAAATCTTATTAGGGGGTTTTTCTTATAGCCCTTTTCCACTAGTAACTACTCGGGTCGGCTCAACATGGCTGCACTCAATTTTTAGGGTTTTCAATTAGGTGGCCGTACCTGGTATCAGATACTTTCTAATACCAACTCTGCCGGGGTTCCAAGCGATCTGATCCAAAATGTGATGTCAGCAGGTTAGTCAGTGGTGCCACTTGATGAGTCATGAGTGCCTCTTTCATGAAAATCGAAACCGCCATTTTCGAACCTGGCAACAAGGGAAATGACTACACAAGAACAACACCGTAGTCCTCAAGTCTGACAAAAAGCCATACACTGAGCAGCGGGTATATCGCCCCATTGTTGAGGTGTTCAGTTCCCATCCGAACGATCACAGGACTTTCATGATCGTGTTGCTACAATGACAGCACATTAGGGGGTACTCGATCATAATGGAAATGACCAAAACCAAGTTGAGTCGAGCCAAGTAGGTACTAGTGGAAAAGGGCTATAAGACTTGGGATGAGGAGCTTGGCTATCTGAAGGGATAATGCCTCATGGCCACCTCCCTTTGGAAGTTTTCCGGGCATAACTTATGGGATGAGTCCCTGGTGCAGAACCAGAACTTACTGGAGAGATTTCACATCTCATTTGGCATGGGAATGACTTGGGATCTGCCAGGAGGAACTGGAAAGTGTTTCTGGGGAAAAAGATGTTTGGAACACCCTACTTAGCTTGCTGCGACTGTGACCAGACTTTGGATAAATGGATAAATGGATAGATGGATGGATGGGATATCCACCCTTAATGACATCCAACACAAGAAAGAGTAGATTAAAAGAGCAGTGTGATGCTTTTGGCTCACAGGAATTAGCTGAACATGCACTGATATCAAATGATAAGGTTATCATTTGAAACTTTAACCACGCTCAGTATGAGCATCCCAGATCGGAACAGTGTTTGTGTTAAAAGAAATTTTAATAGTTAGATTTTATGGCCAATAAGATGAAGGAGCTACTTAGTTGTTATTACATGTGATTATTTTGTGTGTTCATTGAAATGCAAATCACTTGCTGAGCATAATTATTTACAGTACTTGTAATTGACTTAATGTCTAGAATCCAGACAGACAGACTGAGAGATCCGAAGTCATGGAGTTTGTGCAGCTTAGTTAAGAATCGAGCCAATCACTGTTTGATTAGCGCTCATCAGAGTCTGGTCCCCCACAGGGAAGAAGACGGGGAGGAGGGTTGAAGCTGAAATGGTGGTCTCTTCTTCTCCTCCTTTCTGTCTCTCCAATTAGTATTCAGTTTAATTAACATGCAACCTGCATCTCTCCCTCCCGTATCCCTCCGCCGTCACAAGGAGGGGGCTCCAGTTATCACTCCACCTCCCGAACAATAGTCCCTGAGCGGCAGGAAGAAAAACACTATCTCTCTTTGTCTTTCTGTGTCTCTCTCTTTGACTCTGACATTGTCCATCGCTTTCAGTCTGCATCACTGATGAAATGCTTCTTCTTCGTGCCTCTGTCGGTCTCCTCCTGCCTCCGTCTTTACATTCCTCTCCATCTCCTCTTCTCCCTGCGGTAGTTTAAAAATACAGACTAAACCTCTGCTACAGCTCTTTCCATTTCCCCACTTCTCGCTCCATCCATCCATCTGTCAGCCTGTTGGGACAGACTGAGCACCGAATCTATTTTCTTGCTCTTTTTCTTTCCTCTTGCAGCCACCCTCCATCCTTTTCCCTGTCTGTGTATTATTTATTATCTGGTGATATACTGCAGTTTATGTCTCTATATCATTATTTATTTGCTCATTAGAGTGTGTGACTCACTTTATCCTAATATAATAACGTAACGCATCATCTCCCTGATGCTGTTTCTATTTATTTACTTGCACAAACCTGGAAACACAATGCTTTGATGTTTTCATTTAGTGCCTCCACTGAGGGGTGGGGGTGGGGGAGGGTGGCAGGCTGGAGGATGTTGTCACTCCTGTTTGTTTCTTTGTTTTCTACTCAGCAGGGTATCTCAGGGAAGAATCGGTGCGAGATTGGTGGGAAGTCAGAAGCTTTTGGTGGTGAACTCGGTAACAGTATTTTTGCCTTATTAAACCATGAATTTTATGAGCACAAAGCAAATTTAAAATTCAGACTCTTTTAAAAAATTACATTGGAAAAGGCTTGTTAATCCCTGAGACACTGACATCAATGAGAGAATCTCCACAAAGAATGACACCAGCCAGATGGTGAATTTGAACCCACGACCTTCTTGTTGTGAGGCAACAGTGCTAACCACCGCACTACTGTGCTGAAGACAGAGAGCTAATTACAAATGAGAAAAATTTGAATTGGAGACACTTGAGGCTGACTCCCAAGTTGTTCTGGAGAGACTGCACTGGGCTGGTGAGTTGTTGAGAGGGTTCAAATTGATCAGATTTCCTTTGAACAGTCAAGATAAAAAAATAATTAAATACACAAATATTCACTTTTGGAGAGAAGAAATATTTGGAATTTAGAATTTAACAGTTTACAGAAAGATATTTTGAGATATTACCAGCTGACCAGAGAAAAAAAAACTATTCAGGATACGTCTGCAGAGTTAATCTCTAGATTCATGTAACATCACAGCATTTAATACCAAGGTAGAACCTTTATAGTGAAAAGAAGATCAGACAGGCTGGAGTGAAAGTGGGTTGCAAAGCAGCTTGCAAATGCACAGTTTACATAGCAGTCCCTGCTTGAACTATAGAAGTGTATCAGCTGAACCATGATGGGTGTGGACTCATACTGAGATCAGCTGATCAGTACTACACTAAATATTGTTGAGTCTGTATCACAGTGTTTTCATCTGTAGTGTTGCGTGTTTGAATTAGCTTCTTGATTTTTGTGTATCCTTTAATACTGAAAACTCATTTCCTGCTCACACAGAAGCTGACTGTTGCTTTCTCCTTCAGTAAGGTAACATTTATGCAAATAAGGTAAAGTTTACAATATCTACTGATTCAGGCTTACATTTCTTGGGAAAAATGTAATTAAAAAAGAAAACCTTAGATATTTCTTTCAATACTCTAACACACCCCATAGCTACATGTTGTCACTCATTAGTTAGCTTTGAAACCTGAAGTTGAGGGTTTTAGTTTGGACACAATTATATCCTGATTCTCCTTTCTTTATGCTAATGAGGACAATAATTTACAAAATGAACATCATGTTGGTTTTAATGAGACTTAACAACAGAGACATGAACTCATCAGAAAAGCGTTTGTTCAAACTAGATTTGGTTTTCTACAGATGTTTACAACATAATTGCTCCCTATTGGCAATTAGAAACAATCAGGTTTACGGCACTTCCACACTGGCTTAAATTTTAACATTCAGTTTTTATATACAGTCTGTGTCACACCCCCACCCCTATCTCAGCCTTGGAGGAGGATTGAACGCTGATTTCTCATTTTTCTAAGACATTCAAGCTTCATTTTAATTTTTTACCTGCAGTTTGTTCCTTCTTTTTAACTATTTGAGGTCGTCAAGGTCCACGAGAATACATCTAAGTGTATTCAAAAGTTTTATCCACAGTTTGTTTTCTCTGACTTTGCCTCTTTGGGCCCTGTTATACAAACAGTGGGAGATGCATTTTTCACTTTCTTTCTCGTCTCCATCTCTATCCTGTTTAGCAGCAGTCTTGGCCAGGGTTATATTGCCCTGCACTGTGTTTATATTTTCTTCTTTATTTTTTCCTGGGCAGAGCGAAAAGCACCAGTTAATTAATACTGGGGCACTTCTACGCCAAACTCAACACTCAGCTTCAGAGGACCAGCGGCTGGCAGAGCGAGATGGGCAGTGAGAGATTGGATTTATTCATTAAAAGCCTGCAGTAAGTTATTACACCTCCGCTGAGAGGCTGCAGTGCTGAATGCTGTCCTCGTTAACGGCCTATCAAAGTGCGGTGGCGTAGAAATCGGCGGGTGAATCATCGGGCCGTCTGTTCTACAGCCCAGCACTCCCATGGTATCATTTTGTAGTGTTGGATGTGTTTCTAGTTCTGCGTTATTTGGACTCATGAGCGCGCGGTGCAACGCCAAAACTGCTCTCACGAGGACGTCCAGCCTTGTTTGAAAAGAATCGTGGTTATTTTTGTTTGTGGGACTGAAAGGTCTGGAATAATAAAAATTAGTACTATCATCTACTTTTTCTTGTAACATATGTTTTTCAAACCCACACAGATTGTAGCAATGCCCGCTTTAATTGGGCCAAGCGTATCTTTTCAGGGCACAAACAGCTGAAATATTCAACTTTTTTTTATATGCATATTTTCACTCCAAAGAGGAAAAAGTTGGCAGATGATGTTCTGGCTGTGGGTTGCGAAGATGGCTGAAAGTAAAAAGGAGAAGCTAAAATAAAATCTGATCTCCAGTGACAGGACCAAATTGAGGAAGTGCACATCGTTAAGGTTAGAGAAAGATGGCTGCAGTTGATCGATACTGATATTTGGTGATTTACAGCCCCGGTTCTGAAAATGTTGAGACCCTGAATAAAATGTAAATAATAATAATGCAATGAAAGTCCTCATTACACTATATTTACCTTCATACAACATCCCATCTTTTTGGAATTTGGGTTGTTACGGCAACTCATATTGGTAGCACTGAAGTTCTCCTGGTGCAAATTTACAGACATTTTCTGCCTGTTTCTTATGTCTTTTGCTGGAAAATGAAGAAATGTTTCTTCTGGGTTGGCGATGAAAGGCTTGAGCCTTGTGAATAAGATCTTAGTCACTAACATAGAATCTAAAATGAATGCAGCGTATTGCGGTGGAGCCCTGAGCCTATAAACCAGGTAATCTAAAATATATTATCCAGTAAAATGTGAAAGTACAAGACAGAAGAAAATAAAAGGCCAAAAAATGTAAATTTACTACCGCTGGTCTCAGGGCACAGATTGTAGAGCTCACTGAAGAATATTGGTGATATATTAGGTGTACAAATATATGGTTGGTAGGCTTGGCAGTGGTTTTGATTTTGTTTTAAGCAGACAGAAAGGTGCTTAACAAAGTAAATTGAATTTTACATTTTTCATGTGACAAAAGGGAAACAACCTCCAAATCTTTACAAGATATTAGAGAAATCAAGGACTGTTTTTTAATGTAGATCAATCATCCAAAATTCATCTCCGACTTGGGGCTGTCAGTTCTGTCTGTGCTTCAGTGGAAGGCAATCCTGCTACTACTCCTATCTGCTCGGCTCATCACCCATAGTACCGAAGCCAAGCTGTGCAGATGTGCATACAACATCAAGAAGCTGTCGGTGGATGGCTGGTTCAAAAAACAAACAAACACACCAAAGAAAACCTCACTGAACTTTGCTTTCCTCTTCTTTAAACTTAAGTCTTTTTTTAATAAAAAAACCTTTTTTTAGGGCCAGAACCTCTTTGCTGGGTGTCAAAACTGTTTTACTTGAAGGACATTTCATGATATGTCACGTTCTCTAGACCCGATCCCTTTCTTTGGCACAGTGTCATCACTCTGCTGCATTATCTCCACGGCTTTACCAGATGCATCCACACAGACCAACAAATTGCCTCGCTGTTTAATGCTTAAACCTTGGTGGTTTCCCATCTTTACTCAAATAAGAACACGGTGCATTATTTTATGCAACAGCCGAGATGCAAAGATGCTGAAAGCACAGGAGAAGAGGATGTTGAACAAACTAAAAAAGGACTCATCGAGCTGGAGTCATAGAGCGATGAAGTCGTACATCGCTTAAAAGACTAAAATGTGAAGCTGTCTATCAAAGTCTGTAGAAAAATTGTACCTCAGTAAACATTTCCTGCTGAGTTTATAGTCTTACTGACTCATTTTGGATCCTGGTGACTACAAATTAAGTCAGTTTTCTAAATTTTGATCATCCTAATTTTCAGAAAGGATTAGCCAGAGACATGCTTATTGGATGATGACCTATGACCGATAAGCCAATACATCTTCTCAGATAGTTAAACACACAAACCCTACAGCGCACATCCTTCAGTCACATTAAATCAGCGCCTGGTGCCAAAGGCATTAGCTGTCTCACAGTCACATCAGCTTCTCTTCAAATCAGATTTCACCACGTTGCAAAAATCCATTCACCCACCCAATAAGGTCGTCGTTTACATCACACTTTTACATTAAGGTCACTTGATAATAACTGGACCAGCTCCATAAAATAATTAACGCTCTTGAAAGTTGCATTATGATGTGCTGTGTTTTCCTGATAAGAACTCATTATGGAAATACCAAATATCCCAACGAGCCAAAGCAATAAATAAAAGTAGAATTTTTTCCTCAGCTCTAAGTAAAAACAGTCTGTTTCCCTAGAGCTGTCAGAAATGTATAAACGGTCCTTAAATGAAGAGTCTCCAGTTACAGTGTGATTGACTATATCTCACTGAAAACGCCGTCTTTAGTTTTAATGAGACGGACTAAAACAACAATTTGCTGGAAGCATAAACCCCTTTTTTGTAAAGAGGCCACCCTGCCTCAGAAGAATGCTTTAAACTGGATCCTAAATAAGCAGGATAGCTGCAACAAATGGAAACAATAATAAAAGAAAAGCATCCCTGAAAGAGAGTTTAGACTTTTCCACTTGTCAAAGTAAACTCATGTCTCGCTAAGGATCAGAAAAGCTGCCAGGGCGTTTCAGGCATCTCAAATTCTACTGAAGCATGGCAAAGGTATTTCATTTGCCCGTGCTTGACACTTTAGCCTTTTCACATTCTCACCGTCATTCAGTGCATTCCTGGAAACGCTCTGACTCACTGTAAACGAGTTTCAGGTTTTCTTCATATTTCTACTTATTTAAACCCATTCACAACAAATGACTTTATTCTACCTCAGACTGTTTCTTGTGTCAAATCAAAACACTGCGAGGAAGGTATAAAGGTTGGAACAATACTACTGCTCCGACACACACTGAATGCCAAACACTGTATCCATTATGTTTTCTTTTTTATGGTTTTTCTACCTTCAAGGCAGCCACTGCTACAAAAGACCTTGCAAGAGGAGAAAGGAGTATTTAATAGCCCCATAAGTCTGCAGATTCTTGAATGTAACCTGGGTTTTAATGCTTGACGTGCTAAAATTGTGTGTTGACCAGTGTGAGGTTTCAGGAAGAATGCTCACCTTCCTCTGTCTCATGCCAAACGATACCCTCCAGGTTGACACTAGTCCCAGGTTGGCAGGGCCCCAAGCAGGCCGAATCACCCTCCAGCGCCCCTGACGCAGCTCCATCCTGGGTGTTGGTGCCGATGGACCTCGTCCTCACCGCCAGCTGCTTAGGGTTTGAGGTGGGCAGGGCCGGGGGGGAAAACGAGGGGGCCGAGGGCAGCGAGCATCCAGGGGCCCCGGGGTGGCCTGGAGCTGGGGGAGCTGGGACTGTGAACATGGGGTCCACCTGCAGAGAAGAGGATTCATTAAAGATCAGATTATGCCACTCAGCTTAGTTTCAATATATTTAATGAAATATATGTCCATGACTGAGCTTCCGCTTCTGCTGAAATTAATGGGAGAGAGAGATGGGCAGAAATATAAGGAAAAGGATTATTATTAAAGTCATTTTATTATTACTGGAGTGAATCCAACTGACAGATGATTATTTCAGTGTTGGATAATGCTGCATAATGGAGGCAAGAATCGGAAGGACATTTTAGAAGAGGAGACATTTTCTCCAAATGTCACACTATTCATTATTCCACCCTCAGTCTGCAGTTACCAGCTTCCTAATACTGAGTGTCAGCTAATCATCTCTCAACTGTATCCAGACTTTAAAAAAATCATTTTTTCTCACTCGGTCTGGTTCGATTCATCTTCATCTCTCTTTCCTGGCTGGTGGAGTCCTCACCCTTGTGAAATGCAAACATTTCACACTCGTTGAGCAGTTTTTGAGAGCAGAGGCTTGGATGAATGTTTCCAGCTAACGCACACACGTACAGAAGCTGCACATTATAATTAGCTTCCACTTTTGTACAGAGTGACTCAGAAAAATAATACAGTAGTGCAAGAAGGTAACAATGGATACATTCAGTGTGATTATAACAACAACAAAAAAAGTGTTTCTGCCAGGAAAGTGCTTAGACCCTGCGGCTTCTGGGGCCAGCAGGGCAGGGGACAATTTAATGTTGCACTCCATCCGTGTAGCCTATCCACCCACTAATTGCTAATTGTGGAGCAGTGAGAACATTTCTGCAAACACAAGGAGGCGGAATGAGACGGAGAGAGATGCAGGAGAGTTTATTTCACGCTCTCAGCATCAGGACAAAAGTAACTGCTCAGAAATATTTGGAAATCACACATGACAT